>NC_073234.2:59918815-60222236 GCF_029281585.2 Gorilla gorilla gorilla | reverse complement strand
TTATGTTAAAACTGAGAAGCAATCCTAAAGAAAAAAAAATGACTTGGACAGAAACTCACATTTTAATCACATTTAGATGGTTCCTGCCCACTTAGTTAAAACAACCAGCATCTTCATCTATAAGTTGGATCATGTCAATGTACCTTTCTCAGCAGTGACTTCCTCTCTCTTGCCTCTCAGCTTCCCACACAGGGACATTACAGCCACGGGTTTGCTCTTACTTTGAAGAAGCACGGGTACCTCAGTACCTAGATCTTTTGAGTTTGCACAACCTTGGAGATGCAGAGTAGTTAAGTTGTAGTCAGAAGAGCCCTGATTCCTCCCAGCTTGGATTAAGTGGTACCCTAAATCCTAAATACCTTCCAATGCCCTTTAGTTTGGGCCTGGCCAGATACTTCTTTCCTGAGTCAATTACCAGAATTCTTTGGAATGTGGCCTGCAGAGACCACAGACAATTGGCACTCATTTTTCAACAAACGAAGTAGGTTAGAAAATAATTTTCCAGCTATAATAATACAAAGAGCTACCAATCATGAAATATTTATTTATAATAGCAATGCACTCTGTATCTTTGTTAAAATAACACAATTAGCTAATTGTTACTATCACCATTTTACCGATGAAGTCACTGAAATTCAGAGAGTTTATGTAACTTGTCCAAAGTCATACAGCTGGTTAAGCTAGGAGCCAGAATTCAAATGATTTAGTTCTAACACTAAAGCATGTGCTCTTAATCTGTATACTATGTTAGGATGGGATTAGTTCCATATGGCAATTTTTAGCAAGAACCTGATATTGGGACATGACATAGCAACAAGAGAAGAGAAACAGAGATACCCAGAAATACCCAGGTCATTCTATAAGTAACTACTATATTGCAGAATAAATAGTGAATGCCAGATAGGCACAGCTAAAATTTCTAGCACTCCAACTCCAAACCAAATTTTGTTAACTATTTGGGAGAGGACCTGACATAGGTTCTGCCATTATCTAAACAGACAGAATCCACATGATTCTTGGAGGAGGAAAAAATTAAATAAACTCAGATTACTTTCTTTTAATCTTCTAGACTCCATCCGTACAAGTTGAAAATTCATCTGACTCAGTTAAAACTACCATATTTAAAGCACCAATTATATAGTCCAATTAAAGTATTATCTAAATATAACATTTAGATCATAATTTATTATATTATAAATATTTAGATATTTATAAATATTATTATATTTAGATATTTATAAATATTATAAATATTTAGATATTTATAAATATTATAAATATTTAGATATTTATAAATATTATAAATATTTAGATATTTATAAATATAAATATTTAGGTATTTATAATTATATATATTTAGATATTTATAAATATTATATATATATTTATTTATAATATTATTATAAATATTTAGATATTTATAATATTATTATAAATATTTAGATATTTATATTATTATAAATATTTAGATATTATTTATAAATATTTAGATAATATTTTATTTCCTCTAAAGAAAGAGCCATGTATTCCTGGTCCAAGATTATATTCTAAACACAGGCTTAACTTAAAATAGACCTTGATTACTACAGAAAGGAAGAAAGGTGATAAATAACACTTAAAAATCTCACATGTACATTAGTAGACCCTTTACAAGGAAAAGATTATTAAAGTTTAATGTGCAACTAATTTAGCTCGGTGAAATATTTTTGATATGTATTATAAAATCAACCTATGGCTAGCTAACAATGTAATTCTCAGAATATACAATATCAACATAAGACTCTGTTCATATTTCTGAATTAAGCACTTTAGTGGATATTGGTTTAGACGGGCTGATTGCTTGATTTTAAATCTTATTTGATGAATTTGGAATGGAAGATTAAGAAATAAAGGTAGAGAGGTATGATTGGAATATAAGTTATATTTAGACTGTGAAAAGGGAGAAGATTAAGTTTGTGGTCTTTGCTTTTTGTTTTCTGGCGTTTTGGCGTGATTTTTTTAATTTTTATATTTTGCTTTTCTTATACATAAGCATGAGATGATGAGGTCCTAAACTTCTAATGCACAGGCAATAAAGGTGAAGAGTCGTGAGAGATTCTAGAGCTATACTGGAGATCAAATCAGTTGGACTTGGCACCCAAGTGGATATATTACAGGCGAGGAAGAAAAAGCACTTTGCAAATGACGGCATTTTCTATTATGAATAATTAAGTGCATGGTACCTCATGAACTGAACTAAGTAGTGCAGGAGGATGGACAATTTTTATAGGAGTAGTGGCAGGAATAGGGAATATAGAGGGAGAGAGAAGTGGTCCTGTGACAAACGCAAGAACCTCAACATGGAAAAACAGGTAAAGTGAACAAGAGATAAAACAATCCAGGTAAGACATAGTACATCCAAAATGAGTCAATGCTCCCAAGCTTCTTTTTAGGTTTCCTAACATTTCTCTCAACACCTAGAAAATTCATTATGAATTACTTCATACATGTTACTATATCATCATTGACAAACACCTAAAAGTCCCTGTTTCCACTGTCAAGATAAATGAGTATAATAAGACACAAGTCTTGAAAAGAGAAAAAGCAATAATAACCAAAAATTGTATGATGGAATGAATAAAAGAAGCCTGGCAATACTGGTAGAAATGCTGGTATTGAAGGAATTTCAGTTCCATTCACTTGTGGGAATTTGATTTGTTCAATGTAAACAAAATGGGTTCTTAAAGAATTTCCCAGAATTCCAAATGGTTAGAAAGAAGTAACTACTCTGCTGATTTTATAAATAAACTCCTGCAAAAGTGATGAAAGTTAATCTTTTTTCCCCTTTTTTTAACTTAAAAAGAATTTGAAAAGAACTTAAAATTTCAAGGTTTAACACCATGAAACTATGACTAAGGATGAGCCTTTTCGGAAAAGAAGGAAGTCTGAAAAATATATAAACAGAACCAAGGAAATTCTGTGCAGATACAATCCCAGGTGATTAGAATTATTTTATATCTTCAGGTTGAGAAACTGAACAAGCACAATCTCTTAGAAATTTTTTAGACTAGTCAATGTCCAATTCTAGCCAGTGACTCCTTACACACTTCAGACTATTGTTAAAATAGCTGAAAAATTATTTCTGCTGTGGAAGTACAAAGAGAAGATTCAGCTTGTTATGATCCTCTTAATAGTTTCAGTGATTCAATGAATTTGGACAGTTTCTTACAAGAACTTCATGTGCATATAGCAAAACAGAGAGACACCAATTAATCCTTTATGATAGATGGATGACACTGAATTGTGCAATAAGGTCCCAAGATCTAACAAACAAATGAATTCAAGGTCATAAAAGGAAGAAAAATCTTAATAGCAAATACCAAATACCAATACACTAGGAGAAAAATCTTAATACCAAATACCAAATCTTAATGCCCTTAATACCAAATACCGATCTTAATACCAAATACCAAAATACAGCCTCAAACAGGTGAATCACTCATTTGTCACAGCCTCAAAGCCAAAGATGACTGAAGACCAACAGAACTTTTTGCCCCAGTTTTATCCTGAGAAAGTTTCCAAGGTAGTTGTGTCTCTGCATCACCATTTGAAACCAGTGAGAGAATGAGATTATTGGCTGTCGTTGCTATTGAGGCTTTTAGAAACCTCTAGTCATTTTCAACTCTCAACTCATTACATTAGGGAAGGCGGCATCACTGCATTCTCTAGTAATATTTAGAGATGTTTATGAAGCAGCCAGGAGGTAGAGGAAATAGTACTGGGCTTAGATTCTGGTTTATGTTCAATACCTAAGTTTACTGTCTTTTAGGTATGTAAATATAAGCCCTAGGTCCCTAATCTGTAAATACAAATAATGATACATACTTTAACTGTATCTTATAAGAATTTAGTAAAATAAATGTTGCAATGTGTCCTAGAGAAATTAGGCACTTACTAAGTGGTTTAAAAGAATTAAAAAATCCATTGAACAGGCCAAGTGCAGTGGCCTGAGCCTGTAATCCGAGTACTTTGCAGGGTCGAGGTGAGAGGATTGCTTGAATCCAGGAGTTCCAGACCAGCCTGGGCAACATTGTGAGACCCTATATCTACAAAAAATATAAAAACTTAGCTGGGAATGGTCATGCATGCCTCTAATCCCATCTACTCAGAAGGCTGAAGTGAGAGGATCACTTGAGCCTGGGAAGTAAAGGCTTTGGTGAGCTGTGATCGCATCTTTGCACTCACTCAGGCAACTGAGTGAGTTTGTCTGAAAAAAAAAAAATTGAACAGATATTTGTTAATGACATATTATGGATCAGGCTGTCCAGAATCTTATGAATAAATGAAATAATTTTAAGGAAAATTGACTGTCATGGCCAGTTAGTTTCACTCTTTCTCTTTATTGTCAATACCCACAAACACCAGCCAGTCTCCGCCAAAAAAGAGAAGCAAAGCAATAGAACGAGCAATTTTTGTGGTGGGGGATGATTGCAAGGGACAGTCTTTCTTTATATGTAAATAAACCCACAGGGCCATGTATCTGTTGAAAATGTCCAAGAAGTCCTAGTCACAGTGCTCAACTGGTCCCTCAAGACTTGCACTGAAGAGGAACCATTAACCTTGGCATAGTGGAACATGTAAATTTTCAAACTTTCTCTCTGGCTCTACTTGTCTCTTTGCCTCAAAAACTAATTTGGAGAAGGCAAGGTAGAGGCAGTGGAAGGAATAATTTAGCACTTGTTTTTATAAGTATGGCAAAATGGAATGGTCATTTGAAGTTGCCAGTCTTTCTAACTTTGATTGAGGCTGAGAAAAGTTACTCCTGGTGATAACTCAGTGTATTTCACAAAGTTGGAGCTGTAAATGTGAGAACGTTCTGTCAAACAGCTATTTCCAAAGCCAAGTGCACAGATTACCTAATAAACTGGCTCTGGTTGTTGGTTAATTAATCATAAATTAAAAACTTGAATGTTATTTATAAAATATTTTGTATATGTTGGGAATAAAACAAATCCATGAAACCCATTATACATAATTCTTGTATTCTATAGAACAGAACCCAGATACCAAGGTCTGGGTCTCTTCTGTCTTATTCCAGACTGAGTATGTTCTCACTAAATACTCACTAAAAAATCAAATATCTTTTTAAATGAATGAACTACATTTAATATTGCAAATTCACAATTCATAGATGGTTTTTACTTTGCATTTTAACCCCATTATGTAAGTATTAGACTCCCAATTTTACAGATAATTAAATGGAGCACAGAGAGATTTAGTACCTTATGAGAGGCCACACACTCAAGTGAGTGGTAACAGTATGCAGATAGAATTGTCTCACCTCAAGTCTCATGCTTTTGTGTAAATGTCACCTTGCATTTCTAAAGAAGTAGGTAAGCCAGTTTTAAAAGTCCTCATAACTATGGTCTCACCTTGCCCCAAAATATCAAAATTGGGCTTGTTGAGAATGTGCTTATTGGCCAGCTTCTTATAAAAGCTAGAAGTTGCTTTTATATTTCCCAGCAAATCAACTGGTCATCACTCTATTGGAAATGCTCACTCCTTTCTCAAAGAGGAAATGCATCCTGGTGATCTGGTGTTTTCTGACAAGGAAAGGGCCAGAGTCAACAGTAAGGAACAAATACAACTGCCAGGATAAGCTGCCAGAAAACCATGTACCTCTGCCAAACAAACAAAGATCTATTTTGCTTGGCATGTGGGTTTGGGTTCACAACTGCCAAACGAATAGGAGCAGAAAGATTAGTGGGCTTCACTGGAAGGAAAAACCCACCGAAGCCACTAGCACTTAGATGATCAAGCACTTAATGTATATTTATAAACTAATATCAACTTTGATTAGCATAAATAAGGGAAAATGTAACAAATATGTTTGCAAATTTTATGGCTCAATGCTTGATATTCTCAAATATATTATGGTTTGCCTGGAATTACAGACTCAGGGCTGTAGTAGGAACCTTAAAACTTATAACATTGAACCCTATCATTTTACAGAAGGAAAATCCACATCCTTGAGAAATAAAACAGCCAAAGATCACAGAAGCATCAGAACCATGTCTTGAGCCCAAATATTCTCTGTTGCTGAAGTTATATAACTAGCTATTGACAGAACTAGAAGTAGGTCTTAAGCTGTCTTTTTTCTTCTCTACCTAGCTTAGTATTTGAGTGTTGCTATCTCAAGTAGGCAAAGGGAGATAAAATCATCAAAAGCAAAAGAAGCAAGCTGATACACAGACAATATCGTAAAATAGATATTTTAGGGAAAAAACAAAAATCATCAAATGTGCAAAAATTCTGCTGAACCTCAAACATCAAACCCATTTTATTTTCTGATTTCTCTTTGGGTCTCTTTAGAAACTCTTAAAACCAATTAGTGTGACTATCCATTACTTTATTTTGTCAAAGTCATGAAGTTAATGCTTATAATAATCTAAAATTGAAAATTACATTAACATTTTCCCCAAGAAACTGGTTTGAAGCCAATTCAGCTAACTTTCTAAAAAGACACCTCCTTTAATTCTTAACATTAGACCATTCATAAAAATAACAATTTTGATATATAGTTCAAAGCAAATGTTAACAGTAACCTCACTGAATTATAGCAGTTTTACTGAAAATTGTATGCTAGTTTCCAGGCAAGTACAACTTTTCTACCTTACAGATTTGTAAGTTTTACATCTCAACTCTAGTCTATACTTGCATTGTTGATAACATTTAGACAGGATGGAAATCTGGAAAGAAAAAAATTATGCAAGAGAAAATGTGCAGGGAGAAAGAGACAAAGATGAGACAGAAATGCTAAAAATGAATCAAGCAATAATTCAAAGATTCCTTTGTTTCAGACATTTCATAAAATCTCAGTTAATACATTTAAAACATTTGTTTTTACCTCAATAGCTTCACATTGACCAAGTGTTAATTCATGGAAGTAAATGGGACTGCATGAATTTTTTAAAATTATCATTGTCAGAAAATTAACCATACAATAAATTAGATTTCAGTGTCTCAAAGTAAAACATACCTCTTCTTCTTTTAATGTTTGTTTTTATATATTTCTGCCACAAAATTTAATAAAATAAATACCTAATTGATTTCCTCACCTAGTTCTGACAGCAATCCAATGGAGAAACAAACACAATTCAGTAATCTGCAGAATGGAACACCACCAGTAAAAGAACCCCAGAAAATTCCCAACTGATTAGACTAAGTCCAAAACAAAGCTCTACACCATAAATTTACCATTTTTTCAGACAAATTCTTATGAGTGACTAAATTTGCAAAGTGGCAAACTCACACTAGGCCTTTCTGTACAAATAAATAAGATAAAAAATGCTGAAAAATTTGAACGCTGCACCTACCTTGACTGCGTCCCAGTGGTTACTCATAAAAATGGATCCAGTACTCTGACCAGTTCACTGAAAGTGTTGTCTTCAGTAGCTAAAGAGAGCACTTGCTTTTCTTGTGTTGATTAGCCTCAAGCAATTGGGAAAATAGCTAAAAGCTGAGAAAGGCAAATTAGAGAGGTTTTAAATGATACAGGTGAGCAAAGTCCTGAAACACGTTATTCCAATTACCACAAATTTACCAGAAAACGTACTTTTCCACAGCTGTGGGCAGAATATAATTCCTGTGTGATGGTCCGTGATAGAAAGTTACAGTGGTCAACAAGTTTGGGAGATACTGATTATCCTCTGTTGCTTTGATGATTCTCAACATGCATTTATTTGCACTTTTTAGATGAGAGTAGTCTCTTTTTTGCCCCAGAACTCCTCTTTTGCTCCTGGATCCACACAGCCCTTTCACTGGGCAAAGTACTGTTCCTCCTGAGATAAGAATGAAAGCTACCATCTTCTTACATGGCCCTGCTTCCTTGGCCAGAGTGATTGGTTGAGTGATGGAAACTTTCTCCAAACTAGTTCAATCAAAGAAGCCACTAACTCAGCCACAGTTATTGGTCTGGGGATAGGTGTGTGACCTGATGTTTGCAAAGCAGAGCCTTTCCTTAAGAATTTTTCATTAGTGTTGGGGTAAAAAGATAGCCCAGTCTGTTTGTTCTTAAGAATACCTGATGTGAGCTAGGAGCTCATATCTCTCTTGAGAGAAGTCAGTCTGAGACTGTGAGGCAACAGGCCGGCGCGGTGGCTCACGCCTGTAATCCCAGCATTTTGGGAGGCCGAGGCGGGCGGATCACGAGGTCAGGAGTTGAGACCATCCTGGCTAGCACAGTGAAACCCCATCTCTACTAAAAATACAAAAATTAGCCTTGCATGGTGGCGGGCGCCTGTAGTCCCAGCTACTCGGATGGCTGAGGCAGGAGAATGGCGTGAACCCGGGAGGCAGAGCTTTCAGTGAGCCGAGATCGCGCCACTGCACTGCAGCCTGGGCGACTGAGTGAGACTCCATCTCAAAAAAAAAAAAAAAAAAAAAATGTGAGGCAAATTGTAAAAGAACAAGAGGTGAAAGCCAGAGACTTGGAAGACGCAGGCATTCAATTATCTGCTCCAGTGTGCCTGTACAACATCAGCTGTTAGGTTGGGGTTCTGATTCTTAAAACCAAAGATCCCTGACTACCATGCTACACAAACACTGGAGCTGGAAGCTAGACTCTTACAGAAAAACTCAGTATGCCCAGCTTATGCTATTGTTTGCTTTATTTTATCCAACTACTTTTCCAGAAATACAGTGCAGGTCTAGAACAAGAAATAAACATCATGAAATGCAGTAGGAATTGCTACCATTTACTGGGAGTTATCTATTAATCATGCATTTCTGAAATGCTTTACATAAAGCAGTTGTTTTCAAACCGTGATAAGCAGAGTCCCACATGTTCCATGGGGTGATAGGGTTGGGGGAAGTACAGGTGCCAGCATGAAAATAGAGAAGACAAAAATCTGGTGGTTTCCTGCTCCTAAACCCATCTTTGAGTAAAGCATCCCCCTTTCACCCAGTTCAATAATGGATTTCCACATATAATTACTTCTGAAGAAAGGTTATGCTACCTCTCTAGATAGATAGATAGATGCCATGAGACATATTATTATCCCTATTTTATAGTTGAAGGAAAAAGGTTTAAATTTTTTTTGATTTTTTTAAATTAAAAAAATTAAAGAACATGCTCAAGATTACCCAGATTATGCAGCCAGTAAAAGGCAGAGGTAGAGTTTGAACTTCGCTTTGCCTGTTTCCAGAACGTCTGACTCAGCTGCCATGTGATACTGTTCCCAATATATCCTTGTGGCTCCTACTAGGACAAACACTCATTGCTTGCTTTATTTTATTTTTTTAATTTTTATTTATTTATTTTTTTGAGACGGAGTCTCGCTCTGTCGCCCGGGCTGGAGTGCAGCGGCGCCATCTCCGCTCACTGCAAGCTCCGCCTCCCGGGTTCACGCCATTCTCCTGCCTCAGCCTCCCGAGTAGCTGGGACTATAGGTGCCTGCCACCATGCCCGACTACTTTTTTGTATTTTCAGTAGAAACGGGGTTTCACCATGTTAGCCAGGATGGTCTCGAACTCCTGACCTTGTGATCCACCCGCCTGGGCCTCCCAAAGCACTGGGATTACAGGCGTGAGCCACCGCGCCCAGCCTCATTGCTTGCTTCATTGATACTCATATTAGCCAGCTTGTCCTGTTAAAATTTAAATAGCCAAAGATCAAACAGAATCCTGTAGTCTGACAAAGCCAGAGTTATTGACTGGATGTAGCAAGGAAACACACACCAGAGCAATCATGGAATACCATGCAGGTGCAAAGGAGAAGTGTCTTATGTAAGGTTTGAGTTCCTGCTGAAGAATTCTGAGGAAGGTGGAAATAAAGTGGCAGTCAGATCTGGATTAGTTCTGTTTCTGAAGTGGGAATAGGAGAAGCAGGAATTAACTAGAGCTGGGGCTGTCATGAGGGGAGTGCAGTCCAGCAATTGGGTATTCCCACTAATAGGTGGGACAAGTAGAGCAGAGCTGGGGCATCATTGGTAACAGCACCATCCACTCGGTGAGAAGGTCATGATGGCATTCTACAGCAGCTCTGTGATCTTGGTAGTGTTTTCTGTAAACTTTAAAGTTGGCATTATCCATGTCTGTCATACGAATCTGAATAAAGGTTTTGTTATTTTTCTGCCTCAGCTGATCTTCACTCTAATCATAGGGATGTTTTTACTCTTTCAGTTCTCCAACGTGGTGTCCCAGCAGGAGTTTTATTGAACTCAACAATTTTCAACGCAAGCATCCATTCATGTGTACCTAATATACCTCATATATATTAGGCACACCTCTAGGCAGTGGGGAATCAACCATCTAATAAAAACACTTTCTTCCATATGGCCAGGGCCATTAATAGACCTTGGAAGAATAAAAAATAATGTCGGACCAGGACTAGTTGGAGGACTCCTGGACTGAGTAGTAAGATCAATGCCTTCTGATATTATATTATGAATTTTTAATGTCATCTCTTTAATAGGAAAAAACTATTTTCTGAGGAAAAGTAATCATAGGAAGGTATAACCCCTTTCTTTGTCCAGGTTCCTAGAAGTTAGAGAGATTATGCAATATCGAATAAAATAAAAAGAAATATCAGGGGTCCCATTGAAGGTCACAGTGGTTTCCTCTAACCATCTTCTTCCTTAGACCCCCTGTGCTCTGTAATAAGAAAAAATTCAGGGCCTACAATGGAGGCATAACTCAATCATTTAACATTATAGGTTGAGTACTTTCTATGCACTAGGCTTGGTATTAGTCAACACAGCTAAAACATGATTTAGATATCATCTCTGTCTTGAAGTTGTTCATAATATAGAGATATTAGCAGTTGTGGTCACAAAATGTGACACCACAAAGAGAAAATTCTAAATGTTATGTCATCATCAGCAATATGCAAGCAGTAGAAACAGAGACTGCATCACAGTGTCCAGATTGAAGAATCAGAAAGGAAGTTTGTATTAAAAACCAAGTAGAGCAGTTTTCTACTTATCAGAAAGCCTGCAGTACTGCTCAACTTTTAATTGAAATGTCTGTTTTCAGCATCACTCTCCATATAGCAGGAATTCTCCCTGAAGGAAGTATGAAATCAAAGTTTAGATTTAAAAAAAAATCAAGAAATTCCCATGGAAGAGATATAGTACTCCAAATTGGTTTTACATTTCTTCTGATAGAGAAAAATTATTCACAAGGTCAATGATTTGTTCAGGTTTAACATTCATCAGCTATGTGAAAAGCAAAATATGTGTTTACTATATAACACGTAAGTACCAGAATTATGATTGATAGCAGTATTCTGATATATATGTTGTTAGATTCAAAACCAATATATATTGAAAAACTCCTCAAGAATATATGTCATTTAAAATGACATTAGATAGTACTTCAATTCGGTCTCTAATTTCTGTTTGGAATGTGGGAGAGAAGTAAAGATGAAGACCAAAATTACATAAGCTTGAGCCATTAGAGAAATTAAATGTAACACACATAAACATGGAGAGTTTATTTCAAATATCCTGATGTCAAAGACACAAATTATGAAATTGTATTTGGTTTTCATACTAATACCAAAACATCAAGATGGCATCCACAATTCACTAAATTTCTTTTGAGCAGCCACAGTTTGTACTTTGCCAACCCACATATTCAGCCAAGTACATAAACGTGTCCCCATCATAGATGTAATTTGTGGTCAAAAGACAGAGCATTGTGGAGACCCTGCAGTCATCCTCAGACAAAAAAGGCTTCAGGACGGATCATTTACACTGGGTCAAACATTGAAGTTTAAAGGTTTTACTGTGTGATTGAGGTTTATTATTGGGCATCTTATCAGAATAAAATAATGTGTGGTCCGTGGCATATTTTTAAAAATATGTAGAAAAGTAGAAGGTACAAAAAAATTACAAGAATACAAAGATCTCTTTGAAACAGTTTATGTGTTAGCTTTTTTTCCATATGACATTTATTATTTTCCTTCTGTGCCCTTGCCTTGACACATTAAGTGCAGAGCGCAGTGTCCTTCTGCATTTCTAAAACCAGTCCCTTGCTAAAGCTATCTGCAAGAACACGGCAGAGAGGTCAAAAGTGCATGGCCTTTGCAGCTGGACAAATCTGAATTCTAATCCCGTCTCTGCCCTCTAGTGACTATTGGACTTGAGCAACTCATTTTACCTGACTCAGTTACAAAATATATAAAATTGGGGTAAAAAGACCTACCACTGTAGGTTGTTGTAGTCATGTCATAATCTACATAATGAGCCAACATAGTCTTGTAGCTGGCTGTAGGGCAGTAAGTAGCATCTCTCAAAGTAATGATAAATTTACTATTGTTATTGATAGTGTCCTTAGGAGCTCTGCTACTTGAGGGCTGTTTATATTCCTATTGTTATCTGCCCTCACTTTTTGACCCTTACTTTCCTGCTCATTTCTAAGAACTACTTTATCTGTATCCGATAAAGCTTTCCCTCTTATGTTTCCAGGCAGCTCCAAAAGCCCCAGGCAGGGCAATGTTGAAGACAAGCAAGCAGACAGACACTATTATCTTCCACCTTATAGGGAACATGAATGTGCTTTTAATGACCAGAGATTCAGGAGAAATGCACTAAATCTCCCTGAATATAAAAGGACCATGCCAAAGAATGAGCTGTTTATGGTCACTTTTAATATGATAGATAATAATAATTTATTTGGTGGTTTCAAATTTAGAGAGTAAACTTCCAAAAATTAATGAAAACTGTTATATTAGTAAGCCATTGACTAAATTTTTTAGGTCTTCACTCATTCTAGCAGCATGTTCATTGAAGATAGTGCCAGCTGGGCATGGTGGCTCATGCCTGTAATCCCAGCACTTTGGGAGACTGAGGCAGGAAGATCACATGGGCCCAGGAGTTTGAGGCTGCAGTCAGCTATGACTGAACCACTGCACTCCAGCCTGAGCAATAGAACAAGACCTTGTCTCTTAAAAAATAATAATTAATTTATTTAAAAAGAAGATAGTGCCTAATAGTTGTGGACATTGGGAAGAAAGAGTATGACTTTTTGGTCCTACTTTATAACAGTTTCTCAAAAATTCTCATGTTGTCAGGACATGGACCCATAAACTTACTTGATTACAGGAGTAGCCCTTCTAAGTGTCACCCAAGATGTAAAATAAGTCCATAGCATATTATAATACATCATTTCAACTTTTAATTCACAGTGTAATATCTCAGGGCAATTGTTCTTTAGATAAAAATTGAATGAGATTATTTAATATCAGAAATACATTACTTAAGTCATTCTATATAAATGTGTAAATGTCTTAAAACCATTGGGATGTGAAATTATGCAAGATTTACCTAGCATACCTATGTTGTCATTATCTCAGGAAAAATTATTAGTATTTTTACTGTATCTCTTTTTTAAAATTTTATTATTATTATACTTTAAGTTTTAGGGTACATGTGCACAATGCACAGGTTAGTTACATATGTATACATGTGCCATGCTGGTGTGCTGCACCCATTAACTCGTCATTTAGCATTAGGTATATCTCCTAATGCTATCCCTCCCCACTCCCCCCACCCCACAACTTTATCTTATTTTTTAAAGCTTACTTTTTTAATGCATGTATATATGTTTCTTGACATTTTGCCTTCTGGTAGGAATTTGGGACTGCTGGATCATAGGGACAGCATACACATTTGTGATCATATTATTTTAAATGATTAATTTAATCATGTTGTGTAAACAGTTCACATGGTCTCACACAGAAAATCTTTGATCAAAAGCTTTTGTTTTTCTTAAATCATGTAAGAATAAGAGACTCTGTTTTGTAAAAGGACCCATTTGTTTTCCAGGGCTATGCAATCTTGCCTTAGCCAAAGCAGACTAAATGAGCAATAGTGACGTGTATCAATGAAATAATATGCACACTTTTGGTTTACCTTGCAGGTGCACCCACCCTATCACCAAGTCTTCTCGGCTTACTGCTGCCTGCCTTTGGCATCCTTGTCTACTTGGAATTCTGAATGTGTTGTGACAGCTGCTGTTCCCATCCCAGCTCAGAAGACACCCTTCAACCCTGGGATGACCACAATTCCTTCCAATTTCTGCGGCTCCATCCTAAGCCAAATAAATTATACTTTAACAAACTATTCAACTGATTTACAACACACATGATGACTGAGGCATTCAGGAACCCCTTCATCCAAAAGAATAAACTTTTAAATGGATATAAATGATTTTTAACTCGTTCCAATATGCCTTATAAACCACTTAACCTGATTCTGTGACAGTTGCATGATTTAACCCAATGGGACAAGTTACAGTGTTCAATTCAATACTATAGGCTGTAGAGTGAAAGTCAAATCACCATATACAGGTGCTTTAAATTTAATAACAAGTTGTGAAATATAATAGAGATTGAAATGTTGGTTGTATGTGGTAAATGTAAGAGTAATACAGTCTCTTGTACTTTCTTCACTGTTTTGCGTACTGCATATTATTGAATGGCCCCTATCATTCATGACATCTTGAGTTTTCTTGAAAAGACAATAGAGTGTAACAAATATTTTGTCAGAAATCCCATTATCAAATCATGAGTTGAAAGATTTTGACTATTGAAAACCAAATTCTAGAACTTACTATCAGTATTCTTATTTTCGAAGGAAATAATTTTCTAAATATTTGATTTTCAGAATCAGTTTTTTAATAGTAAAGTTAACATACCATATAGATTTTTTTTTACTTTTATATTCTACTCTGAAGTTATTTTATGCTTTTCTTATCAATTTCAAATCTCAAAAATCACAGCTCTTATCTAGAGTATCATAATACTTCTATATTTGTTCATATGTGAAGTGACAAATTTTGAAAAGTAGAGTGCTTCCTTTTTTATTGAGATGTGACAGTCTTTACACGGTTAGGAATAAGTGACAGTTAGGTGAATATCACAATTACTAGTATCTTGGTTTTTCTGCTTCATTCCTAAGTATTACGTTTCTTTATTGCAGATGTCAGATCAAAAAGTCACCTGTAGGTTGAAAAAGCTACCGTATTCCATTTTGTAAAAATAATAATAATAATAATTAGTTTTAAGCTCATTTCCCACGTCAATGCAATACTGAAAACTGGCTAAAAATACCAAATCAATATATTGCTAATGGTACTTTGAAGAGTATGCAAAACTGGAAGGCCAGGAGGAGGCAAATAATATGTCTTTCCGATGGTGTCTCCCAAGTGTTGGTGCTTTGGGTTTTTATAAGTTGTGAAAAGGAAGATGCACATTTCTTCATTCTCCATGGTGTGCATGGAAATGTGTTTGAGTGTGGATGTAAAAGAAATCAAGTAATAAAGAATTAGCTGGCTCGTGAAATAGTGCAATGTTGGATGCTTCAAGAGGTATAATCCTATTTTATTAGCACAAACTTGCTAGCTAATTAGAGTTTATCTTTTTAGAAAGGACACCGTATAGGTTCGTAAAAAATATTTACAGGAAGCAAAATAGATCTATTACTACTTTACCGACTTTACCCCCTTTCTTTAATTTGTATAATTTTTGTACTATATGTCGATGTGTAAATGTTTAGAGCCTTCATTATGAAAATATCAATAAATATTTCATTAGTTTACATTTAACTCTTTGTTATAAAATGAAACTTTTAAAAATAAGTGAAACGGATGATTTCCCAGTGGAAGTATGTCAACAGTCTTAAGATCATTGCCAGATTTCATAAAATATTTAAGTATTTGAAAAAGAAACAAAATGTCTTCATACTTTAGGGAAACGAATACCCTGTATACCTTCTGTACAAATGTTTGTGTTTTCATTGTTACACTTTGAGGTTTTACTTTTGCAATGTGACCCATGTTGGGCATTTTTATATAATCAACAACTAAATATTTTGCCAAATGCATGCTTGCCTTTTATTTTCTAATGTATGATAATAATGAGCAAAACTGGTTAGATTTTGCATGAAATGGTTCTGAAAGGTAAGAGGAAAACAGACTTTGGAGGTTGTTTAGTTTTGAATCTCTGACAGAGATAAAGTAGTTTAAAATCTCTCGTACACTGATAACTCAAGCTTTTCATTTTCTCATACAGTTGTACAGATTTAACTGGGACCATCAGTTTTAAACTGTTGTCAAGCTAACTAATAATCATCTGCTTTAAGACGCAAGATTCTGAATTAAACTTTATATAGGTATAGATACATCTGTTGTTTCTTTGTATTTCAGGAAAGGTGATAGTAGTTTTATTTGATACTGATAAATATTGAATTGATTTTTTAGTTATTTTTTCAATGGAGTAGTATAGGACTGTGCTTTGTCCTTTTTATGAATGAAAAAATTAGTATAAGTAATAAATGTCTTATGTTACCCAAGAAAGAACAACTGTCCTTTCAATTTACCTCAAGTTTAAATTTTTTAGAAGGTTTTCATTACAAGTTCGATAGCAGGGAATAAATATTCTGGTTAAGCAACAGTTCAGTATTTGAAGTACTACAAAAAGTACACACATAGAAACACACACAGAGTCATTATTACATTGAAATAAGATCACCTGGTAAATAACTTCAACCCATGAAGATGTCAGTGAATATCATTCAATGTAAAGTGAAACACTAAAGCAAGCTGCTAGATGCTAAGAAAATGAGACTTTGTAACCCTGAATGGGCGAGTCTGGAATAGAGGTATCTGCATAATGGCATGAATCTATAGGAGGAGTCTGCTACAGGTAAAGCTTCTGAGTCCTGAGACAGGCTGGGCCCAGAAAACTGCATCCCACGGCTGCCTGTGTCCTGCCTTCCCATTTTCTCCTGTGTTCTGATTGTGGTTTCACATTGGAATTCTCATCTCCCTTTCCTGTTTCATGAAGCTTGCTTCACCCTGGATTCTGGTTTTCCTTTTTGGACGTTGCCTCTGTTTCTAGACCTTAAGTATTAGATTACTTCCCTTCTAATATTTTGTATTTGGTATTTGACCTTCAACTGACCCCAGCTCAGATTCTCCAGGCTTTGGGAGATCAAAGCTTCTTTCTGCGAGAGTGTGTTCCATGTTAATGATTCTCAAACCTGGTTGCCCATCACGATCACCTGGAGAATTAGAAAAATTAAAATGAATTCCCTGGACCCCAGTCCAGATTTACCAAATCAGAATCTGGGGAGTGAGCTATATTTTGGAGGGAATGTTCAGTACTATCTGACAGGGAGTTGGGTTTGAGGTTTTCATGATCACTGCAGGCTAGATTGATAGTGTCAACTGAAAGAAGAATATATTTCAATAGCATATCTACATAACTTAATATCTCTTCAGAAAAAAAAAGAATCCATAAACTTTGCTTGCTTAAAATGCTGATTTGTTTATAATTATTCTTATCTTTTGTTCTACATCTTAATATCAAAATACAATACACTTTTTGTCTGGCAAAAATATCCCCTACCTTGTTTGTATCCAGACTGCAGACAAAAATGCACCTCAGAAGATTTCTTCTCTAAAGGAATGTGGACTTTTTCTTTTTCCTTCATGATACTTGGAAAATGAATTACATTTTAATACTTAATTTCCTGAGTCTATCATCTTCTGGAGGTTGCTAATAAAAAAAAAATGATGAAAGCCTCCCCCAAACTTCAGAATAGACACATGATGACTTTGAATGAATTGACTTGTAAACTAGTTTATAGGTTTCACCATTTCTCATCCTATTTTAAAACCAAGTTTCACTTTTCCATTACTAGAAATAAGTTAGAAATAAGTCTGCTACCTGGGGTAATTATATCAGTTCCTACAATGTCATTACTAATTTTGCTCTAGAATTCAGTCAGGCTCATCTTAAAGCACAACCGTGAAGTTAATCCTTTTTCATTCAGGATCATTTTCTTTGACACATGCTGCCTTGAAAGCAAAGTCAAATATCTTAATCTTTTCTTGCATTTGTTTCCCAGAACTGCAGTAAAAATTAGCACAAACCAAGGGGCTTACAACATAACTTATTTTCTCACAGTTCTTGGAGCTATAAGTCTAAAATGAAGGTGTCAGCCTGCCTTCTGGAGACTCTGAGGGAGAATCTGTTCCACACCCCTCTTTCGTAGCTTTTCATGGTTGCAGGCAGTGCTTGGTATTCCTTGGCTTGCAGCTGCAACACTCTAATCTCTACCTCTTGTCATATGGCATATTCCCTGTGTGTCTTGGTGTCCGCATTTCTCTCTTTTATCAGGACACCAGTCACTGGATTATGGACCACCTTAATATCCAGCATGACCTCAATTTAATTACATATGCAAAGACCCTATTTCTAAATAAGGTCACATTCACAGGTACTGAGTGGACATATATTTTGTCTCAACCTAGTAGTTCTCATTTCCTCTTTTTAAAACCTGATATGCATCACTCACACTAATGTGGATATGACTGAAATGCTGCTCTAAGCATCTTTTCAGAAAGCATTTGTGTTGATAATTTACAACAGTATGGATGAAACTCAAATGCATTATGCTAATTGAAAAGAAGCCAGATTCAAAATGCTGAGTGATGCCATTTATAGAACATTCTGGAACAGTCAGAATGCTCGTGGTTGCAAGGAGTTAAGAGGAGGTGGAGGGTCTGACTGCGCAGAAGCAGCATGAGGGAACTCTTAGGGGCAGTAGAACTGGTTGTGGTGACTCAAATCTATGCATTTGTCAAAACTCACAAAATTGCCCACCAAAAGGGTGAGATTTACAGTATGTACATTAAAACAACTTTTTAAAAAATGAAATTTTGAAAAGATCATGACCATTGGACAGATCTGTGATAATATTTTAATGCTACCTGTTATTACCCATAAGATCTTGGAGAAGAAATGTAACCTTCTGAGGTTCAGTTTCCTCTTCTGTAAAATAGGGATAATACTTCTCCGTTGTTCAGAATTATTTTAGTTGCAAATGACAGACACTCAACTCCAATAGCTTTAATAAAAAAAAAAGAGAGTCTATTGGCTCAAATAATGTAGTCTCTAAGATGGAATAGATATAAGGGCTTTAGTAATGTTCTCAGGGTTTCTCTTCATCAGTGGATTCAGCATCTCTGGCAGGCTATATTTTTGTGGGAGGAATCCGGGGTGCTGACAGTTCCAAACCTACATCCTCCTGATCAATGGCCCAAAAGTATTAGAGCCTCTCTCATTCTGACTCAGCATACATAGCAAATCTCAGTGAAGACTCAGATTATCCCCAGGAATTTGGTATATTTTATTTGCCATTTTGGATATCCTGTCCACCCTTCTGAGTAGTCAAAAGGTGGCACAAACATTGTAATAGAAATACCCACCAGCCAGGAGTGGTGGCTCATGTCTGTAATCCCAGCACTTTGGGAGGCCGAGGAGGGTGGATCACCTGAGGTCAGGAGTTTGAGACCAGCCTGCCCAACATGGTGAAACCCCACCACTACTAGAAATACAAAAAAATCAGCTGGTGTGGTGGTGTGTGCCTGTAATTCCAGATACTCAGGAGGCTGAGGCAGAAGAATTGCTTGAACCCCGAGGGCAGAGGTTGCAGTGAGCCGACATCGTGCCACCACTGCAGTCCCGCCTGGGTGACAGAGTGAGACTCTGTCTCAAAAAAGAAAGAAAGAGAGAGAGAAAAGAGAGAAAAGAAAAAGAAAGAAAGACAAAGAAAGAAAGAAGGAAGAAAGGAAGGAAGGAAGGAAGGAAGGAAGGAAGGAAGGAAGGAAGGAAGGAAGGAAGGAAGGAAAGAAAGAAAAGAAATTAATTCCCACCATGACTAGATGGAGTGGAGAAGGATGGTTCCCCCAGAAGAAATATCAGGTGGCTGTCAGCACGAAGACCCTCCTTTTACCACATTTTAAATGTGCACTATTCCTGGTGATGAAAGGTGAAGGGAAATCATTGTCAATCAGTCCCATCTACACTGCTTTTATTATTTCTAAGAATGACATGAATATCCAAGGGACTTTGAAACTTCATTAGAAAAGCTTATCCACATTACACAAGCACTTCAATTAATTACAGGGAAGAGACGTGTCACATTAAAGTGCTGCAAACACATGCACTATTTTAAGTGAACTACATTCGTTATTCACAAAACCTCAGTGGCATATAACAATAAAAAAAATTGCTCACACATTTGGACAGCAGTAGGTCAGATACGTGGCTTTGCTTATCTGAACTGAACTCCCTCACATGTTCGGGAGTCAGCTGACTGTCAGCTGTTCAAAGCTGCCCTTAGATGGGGCCTTTAGGATAACTTGGCTCCGCTTCACTTTTCTCCCATTCTCCAGCAGACTAGACCTAGCACGTTCTCACGGCTGACAGAGGTGCAAGAAAGCGAGTGGAAACATGTAGCAACTCTCTCAAGCTTTTGCTTGCCTCATGTCTGCTAACATCCTATTGACCAGATCGAGTCATATTATAAACCCAGAGCCAAGAGGCAAGGTAGGTCACCCACATATGTGGGTGGGCACTTTAAAGGTACAGCAAAGGGTGTGGATATAGGGAGTGTTGAAGAATTGGAGCCAAATGATGTAATGTACCACAGATACTTACCAAATTCCACTGGATCTAAGAGGCCATCAATTTTACTATTAAAAAAGAAAAAAATTTATAATTAAACTATAACACAATGCTTGTTTATCATGTAGAATTGTTATTCTTATTGAAACAGCTACTTATTTGGAAATATGTTTATATGGTTTGTTATGCATAGACAATGAACAAAATATACAAAAATTGTGCTAAGATAGTCCTACAAATTATCCACATTTAGAATAAGACTCTCATAAATCATTCCTAAACTCTGAGTAGTCGATGTTTGTATTTTGTTACAAAATGTCATATTTTGGTGGTATTGGTGTCTACATCATTACTTAAAGGATGCTCCAATATTTCTTTCAAGCTTCTGATGCCCATTCTGCCAGTGTTTTCTTAATCTTATGAGTCATCAACAGAAAGTTATTGTGGCCATTGAAAAAAACATGTTCATAAACTCTTCTCTTCAAGAGGTGGAATGTAATTCTGGTCTCCTTGAGGGTGTGCTGAATTTAATGAATCACCTCTAGAGAATGGGATAAAGCAGAAGTGACAGTGGAGGACTTTGGAAACTAGGTCATTAAAAGCCAGTGTGGTCTCCATCTTAATCATTCTCTCTCTCTCTCTCTTAGATCAATGTCTCTTTGAGAAGCCAGTTGTTATGTTCTGAGGGAATTCAGTCAGCCCTGTGGAGATACTCATATAGTGAGAAACTGATACCTCCTGCCAGCATCCCTGTGAGTGAGCCATCTTGCAAGCATATCAGCCTCAGTCAAGCCTTCAGATGAATACAATCTAGGCTGAAAGCCTAACTGCAATGTAATGAAAGACCTTGAGCTAAAACCACCCAAATATCTGCTCCCAGGTTTATGACCTTCAGGAACTATGTGAGATAATAATTATTTGTTGTGTTAAGCCACTGCATTTTGGAGTAATTTATTATATAGTAATAGATAACTACACAATTGGCATATGATTAAGACTCTTAAGTGACTTGTTGACAAAAATTTAAAAAAATGAAGTTGTCCAATTTGACCAATAGAAATAACAAAGGTAACCTATATGCCCAGCTACTCTATTTTCATGTATTTCTGTATGCTATTATTTAATTTCAGTGCTGAATTATAAGACACTTAAAAAGCATTCAAACTCCTGTGTTATCTCCAAAATATTTCCAACTCAATTGAAGTAATGATAATATAAAAAGTTATGATAAGGTGACTTATGTGTAGGCAGTAACAACTCTGCCATAGTTGTCTCCTGGCTAAGTGCAATTGAAAGATACCATTAATTTTAAGATGCATCCTATTTTAAGAGATGTTAACATATTTTAAAAATGTGTGGAATAGAAATATGGTACTTATCAGTTCTTATGAACACTTGCAGCTTCTTTGACTAAATTTAGGGTAAAGAAGATGAAAGTTATATTTAGGTTAGGATGTTGAAAAGTAATTGGCAAGACTCCAGTTTGGCTGTCTGGGATCCCAGTGGGAGCTGAGATGAGCATGGCTGTCCAGGGAAATAGTTTTTACCTTTATAGCTATCATAAAGGCAACAGCTCAAAGAGTTATATTTAACTCAACTGTTTCACTATTTCTTTACATCTTCACACATTAGTACAAGCCCATGCATGAAATAAGGACTCAACACATATACAATGAATGGATTGTTGAATAAAAAACAGAGGTTTTAGATTTTCAGTGTTTTAGCATATTTTCTAGAAATATTTTTATGTTACTTGATTGATAATGTGCTTATTTCACATATTCTAATATCGCGAGAACTCTTTACTAAAATAACAATCGGCTTTTGACAATGCTATGTTTACAGGTTTAAGTCTGTAAAAAATTGCAGGTGGAGAAAAGGTTCATTGAAGGGTGATCACTAGAGAGGAAGAAATGTATCTATAGTTGTACACCCAGGATATATCCAGGACCTCCTCTTCTGAGTATTGTTTCTGCAACATTTCATTTCTAAATGTTTGCACCACAGGCATGCTAGATCATATTAACATAAGCAATAATACTCTAAAATTTGTGGCACACACTAACGCCCTATGCACAATGTCTCATTTATTATTTATTTTTATGTATTTATTTATGTATTTTATTATGTATTTCTCTATTTTATCTCCAATCCCACATCACACCATGCTTTCACTGTCATGTATTCAATGTTTGTCCTTTCAATTAATCTTCTTTATTTTATTTATATGCTACTACATGAACAATAAATAGGATTCATATATTTGGTTTTATTTATATAAATTATATTTTGCTGCATATTCTATTCTGCTTCATAGCTCTTTTGGTTAACATTACTTTTTCTGATATATCTATATGTATGTCTAGTTTATTCCCCTGATTAATTTTGGTACACTTTATCCCTTTGTTCCCATTCTGTTTTATAATCTCCCCACTGGAGATAATTTTACAGTAAACATTTTGCATGCTTCTTCGTGTACCTCTATGGGAATTTTTCTGGCTACCATTCAGTAATAGAATTACTAGATTATTGTACATGTGTATAATATACTATTTATCATGCATATTCATTCATTCAACAGTGTACTTCTCCTCTCCATGTTGAGGATACAGCAATGAGAAAAATTAAGTCATACCAATTTGAAAAAGGTGACTCCAGTTTTCACTTCTTTCAACACTTGAGGATTTCCATTTTCTCATCCAAGCTTGATATTATACAGATACAAAATTTACCCAATCTGGTCGTGTGTAAAGTGTTTTAATTTACATTTCTCTGATTACTAAATGTTCTGACCGCCTCTTTGTATAATTATTACTTATATATTTTTGTTTTGTGAATCATCTGGTCATAACAAAACATTTTAACATTCTATAGAAATCTTAAACATACATATACTGATATGGTTTGGCTGTGTCCCCACCCAAATCATATCTTGAACTGTAGTTCCCATAAAGCCCATATGTCATGGGAAGGACCCAGTGGGAGGTAATTGAATCTCAGGGACAGGTTTTTCCTGTGCTACTCTCCTGATAGTGAATGGGTCTCACGTGATCTGATGATTTTATAAAGGGCAGTTCCCCTGCACATAGTCTCTTGCCTGCCACCATGTAAGACATGCCTTTGCTCCTCCTTCACCTTCTGCCATGATTGTGAAGCCTCCCCAGCCATGTGGAACTGTGAGTTGATTAAACCCCTTTTTCTTTATAAATTACCCAGTCTCAGGTATTTCTTCATAGCAGTGTGAAAATGGACTAATACACTAAATTGGTACCAGTAGAGAGGGGTACTATAAGGATATCCAAAAATGTAGAAGTGACTTTGAAACTGGGTAACAGGCAGAGGCTGGAACAGTTTGGAGGGCTCAGAAAAAGACAGGAAAGTGTGGGAAAGTTTGGAACTTCCTAGAGACTTGATGAATAGCTTTGACAAAAATGCTGATAGCAATATGGACAATGAAGGCCAGGCTGAGGTGGTCTCAGATGGAGATGTGGAATTTGTTGGGATCTGGAATAAAGGTGACTGTTGCTATATTTTAGCAAAAAGACTGGTGGCATTTGTCCCTGCCCTAGAGCTCTGTGGAACTTTGAACTTGAGAGACATGATTTAGGGTATCTGGTGGAAGAAATGTCTAAGCAGCAAAGCATTCAAGAGGTGACTTGGTTGCTGTTGAAAACATTCAGTTTTATGTGTTCACAAAGATATGGTTTGGAATTGAAACTTATATTTAAAAGGAAAGCAAAGCATAAAAGTTTGGAAAATTTGCAGCTTGACAATGCAATAGAAAAGAAAAATGCATCTTCTAAGCAAAAATTCAAGCTGACTGCAGAAAATTGCATATGTATCAAGGAGCCAAATGTTAATTGCAAGACAATGGAGAAAATGGTCTCCAGTCCATGTCAGAGGTCTTCATGGCAGCCCGTTCCATCAAAAGCTGGTAGGCCTAGGAGGAAAAAATGATTTCGTGGGCTCGGCTCACAGCTTTGCTGCTCTGTGTAGCCTCAGGACTTGGTGCCCTACATCCCAGCATGGCTAAAAAGGGTCAATGTACAGTTCAGGCCACTGCTTCAGAGGGTGCAAGGCCCAAGTCTTGGTGGTTTTCACATGGTGTTGGACCTGCGTGTACACAGAAGTCAAGAATTGAGGTTTGGGAACCTCTGCCTGGAGTTCAGAGGATGTAGGGAAACACCTGGATGTCCAGGCAGAAGTGTGCTGCATGGTCAAAGCCCTCATGGAGAACCTTTGCTAGGGCAGTGCAGAAGGGAAATCTGGGGTGGGAGTCCTCACAATGGGTCTCTAATAGGGCACTGCCTAGTGGAGCTGTGAGAAGAGGACCACCATCCTCCAGACCCCAGAATGGTATATCCACTGGCAGCTTGCAACATGTGCCTGGAAAAGCCACAGACACACAATGCCAGCCTGGGAAAGCAGCCAGAAGGGGGCTATACCCTGCAAAGTCACACGGTCCCAAAGATCATGGGAAGCCACCTCTTACATCAGCCTGACCTGGATATGAGACATAGAGTCAAAGGAGACCATTTTGGAGCTTTAAGTTTTGACTGCCCTGCTGGATTTTGGACTTGTATGGGGCCTGTAGCCCCTTTTTTTGGCCAATTTCTCCCATTTGAAATGGGTATATTTACCCAATGCTTGGGCCTTCATTGTATCTAGGAAGTAACTAACTTGCTTTTGTTTTTACAAGCTCATAGGTGGAAGGGACCTTCCTTGTCTCAGGTGAGACTTTGGACTGTGGACTTTTAAGTTAATGCTGAAATGAGTTAAGACTTTGAGGAACTGTTGGAAAGGCAAAATTTGTTTTGAAATGTGAGAACATCAGATTTGGGAGGGCTAGGGGCAAAATAATATGGTTTGGCTGTGTCAGCATCCAAATCTTTTTTATTTATTTATTTGTTTATTTATTTATTATTATTATACTTTAAGTTTTAGGGTACATGTGCACAATGTGCAGGTTAGTTACATATGTATACCTCTGCCATGCTGGTGTGCTGCACCCACTAACTCCTCATCTAGCAAAAGGTATATCTCCCAATGCTATCCCTCCCCCCTCCCCCCACCCCACAACAGTCCCCAGAGTGTGATGTTCCCCTTCCTGTGTCCATGTGTTCTCATTGTTCAATTCCCACCTATGAGTGAGAGTATGCGGTGTTTGGTTTTTTTGTTCTTGCGATAGTTTACTGAGAATGATGATTTCCAGTTTCATCCATGTCCCTACAAAGGACATGAACTCATCATTTTTTATGGCTGCATAGTATTCCATGGTGTATATGTGCCACATTTTCTTAATCCAGTCTATCATTGTTGGACATGTGGGCTGGTTCCAAGTCTTTGCTATTGTGAATAATGCCGCAATAAACATACGTGTGCATGTGTCTTTATAGCAGCATGGTTTATAGTCCTTTTGGTATATACCCAGTAATGGGATGGCTGGGTCAAATGGTATTTCTAGTTCTAGATCCCTGAGGAATCGCCACACTGACTTCCACAATGGCTGAACTAGTTTACAGTCCCACCAACAGTGTAAAAGTGTTCCTTTTTCTCCACATCCTCTCCAGCACTTGTTTTTTCCAGACTTTTTAATGATCACCATTCTAACTGGTGTGAGATGGTATCTCACTGTGGTTTTGATTTGCATATCTCTGATGGCCAGTGATGGTGAGCATTTTTTCATGTGTTTTTTGGCTGCATAAATGTCTTCTTTTGAGAAGTGTCTGTTCATATCCTTTGCCCACTTTTTGATGGGGTTGTTTGTTTTTTTCTTGTAAATTTGTTTGAGTTCATTGTAGATTCTGGATATTAACCCTTTGTCAGATGAGTAGGTTGTGAAAATTTTCTCCCATTTTGTAGGTTGCCTGTTCACTCTGATGGTAGTTTCTTTTGCTGTGCAGAAGCTCTTTAGTTTAATTAGATCCCATTTGTCAATTTTGGCTTTTGTTGCCATTGCTTTTGGTGTTTTAGACATGAAGTCCTTGCCCATGCCTATGTCCTGAATGGTAATGCCTAGGTTTTCTTCTAGGGTTTTTATGGTTTTAGGTCTAACATTTAAGTCTTTAATCCATCTTGAATTGATTTTTGTATAAGGTGTAAGGAAGGGATCCAGTTTCAGCTTTCTACATATGGCTAGCCAGTTTTCCCAGCACCATTTATTAAATAGGGAATCCTTTCCCCATTGCTTGTTTTTATCAGGTTTGTCAAAGATCAGATAGTTGTAGCTACGTGGCATTATTTCTGAGGGCTCCATTCTGTTCCATTGATCTATATCTCTGTTTTGGTACCAGTACCATGCTGTTTTGGTTACTGTAGCCTTGTAGTATAGTTTGAAGTCAGGTAGTGTGATGCCTCCGGCTTTGTTCTTTTGGCTTAGGATTGACTTGGCGATGCGGGCTCTTTTTAGGTTCCATATGAACTTTAAAGTAGTTTTTTCCAATTCTGTGAAGAAAGTCATTGGTAGCTTAATGGGGATGGCATTGAATCTGTAAATTACCTTGGACCGTATGGCCATTTTCACGATATTGATTCTTCCTACCCATGAGGATGGAATATTGTTCCATTTCTTTGTATCCTCTTTTATTTCCTTGAGCAGTGGTTTGTAGTTCTCCTTGAAGAGGTCCTTCACATCCCTTGTAAGTTGGATTCCTAGGTATTTTATTCTCTTTGAAGCAATTGTGAATGGGAGTTCACTCATGATTTGGCTCTCTGTTTGTCTGTTGTTGGTGTATAAGAATGCTTGTGATTTTTGTACATTGATTTTGTATCCTGAGACTTTGCTGAAGTTGCTTATCAGCTTAGGGAGATTTTGGGCTGAGACAGTGGAGTTTTCTAGATATGCAATCATGTTGTCTGCAAACAGCGACAATTTGACTTCCTCTTTTCCTAATTGAATACCCTTTATTTCCTTCTCCTGCCTAATTGCCCTGGCCAGAACTTCCAACACTATGTTGAATAGGAGTGGTGAGAGAGGGCATCTCTGTCTTGTGCCAGTTTTGAAATGGAATGCTTCCAGTTTTTGCCCATTCAGTATGATATTGGCTGTGGGTTTGTCACAGATAGCTCTTATTATTTTGAGATACGTCCCATCGATACCTAATTTATTGAGAGTTTTTAGCATGAAGGGTTGTTGAATTTTGTCAAAGGCCTTTTCTGCATCTATTGAGATAATCATGTGGTTTTTGTCTTTGGTTCTGTTTATATGCTGGATTACATTTATTGATTTGCGTATATTGAACCAGCCTTGCATCCCAGGGATGAAGCCCACTTGATCATGGTGGATAAGTTTTTGATGTGCTGCTGGATTCGTTTTGTCAGTATTTTAATGAGGATTTTTGCATCAATGTTCATCAAGG
The DNA here is from genome assembly GCF_029281585.2 of Gorilla gorilla gorilla. Taxonomy (NCBI): domain Eukaryota; kingdom Metazoa; phylum Chordata; class Mammalia; order Primates; family Hominidae; genus Gorilla; species Gorilla gorilla. Next base: position 60,194,420 of record NC_073234.2, on the reverse strand, counting down.
ATATTGGTCTAAAATTCTCTTTTTTGTTTGTGTCTCTGCCCGGCTTTGGTATCAGGATGTTGCTGGCCTCATAAAATGAATTAGGGAGGATTCCCTCTTTTTCTATTGATTGGAATAGTTTCAGAAGGAATGGTACCAGTTCCTCCTTGTACCTCTGGTGGAATTTGGCTGTGAATCCATCTGGTCCTGGACTCTTTTTGGTTGGTAAGCTATTGATTATTGCCACAATTTGAGAGCCTGTTGTTGGTCTATTCAGAGAGTCAACTTCTTCCTGGTTTAGTCTTGGGAGAGTGTATGTGTCGAGGAATTTATCCATTTCTTCTGGATTTTCTAGTTTATTTGCATAGAGGTGTTTGTGGTATTCTCTGATGGTAGTTTGTATTTCTGTCGGATCGGTGGTGATATCCCCTTTATCATTTTTTATTGCGTCTATTTGATTCTTCTTTCTTCTTTATTAGTCTTGCTAGCGGTCTATCAATTTTGTTGATCCTTTCAAAAAACCAGCTCCTGGGTTCATTAATTTTTTGAAGGGTTTTTTCTGTCTCCATTTCCTTCAGTTCCGCTCTGATTTTAGTTATTTCTTGCCTTCTGCTAGCTTTTGTATGTGTTTGCTCTTGCTTTTCTAGTTCTTTTAATTGTGATGTTAGGGTGTCAATTTTAGATCTTTCCTGCTTTCTCTCATGGGCATTTAGTGCTATAAATTTCCCTCTACACACTGCTTTGAATGCGTCCCGGAGATTCTGGTATGTTGTGTCTTTGTTCTCATTGGTTTCAAAGAACATCTTTATTTCTGCCTTCATTTCGTTATGGACCCAGTAGTCATTCAGGAGCAGGTTGTTCAGTTTCCATGTAGTTGAGTGGTTTTGAGTGAGATTTTTAATCCTGAGTTCTAGTTTGATTGCACTGTGGTCTGAGAGATAGTTTGTTATAATTTCTGGTTTTTTTTACATTTGCTGAGGACAGCTTTACTTCCAAGTATGTGGTCAGTTTTGGAATAGGTGTGGTGTGGTGCTGAAAAAAATGTATATTCTGTTGATTTGGGGTGGAGAGTTCTGTAGATGTCTATTAGGTCCGCTTGGTGCAGAGCTGAGGTCAATTGCTGGGTATCCTTGTTAACTTTCTGTCTCATTGATCTGTCTAATGTTGACAGTGGGGTGTTAAAGTCTCCCATTATTATTGTGTGGGAGTCTAAGTCTCTTTGTAGGTCACTCAGGACTTGCTTTATGAATCTGGGTGCTCCTGTATTGGGTGCATATATATTTAGGATAGTTAGCTCTTCTTGTTGAATTGATCCCTTTACCATTATGTAATGGCCTTCTTTGTCTCTTTTGATCTTTGTTGGTTTAAAGTCTGTTTTATCAGAGACTAGGATTGCAACCCCTGCCTTTTTTTTGTTTTCCATTTGCTTGGTAGATCTTCCTCCATCCTTTTATTTTGAGCCTATGTGTGTCTCTGCACATGAGATGGGTTTCCTGAATACAGCACACTGATGGGTCGTGACTCTTTATCCAATTTGCCAGTGTGTGTCTTTTAATTGGAGCATTTAGTCCATTTAAATTTAAAGTTAATATTGTTATGTGTGAATTTGATCCTGTAATTATGATGTTAGCCGGTTATTTTGCTCGTTAGTTGATGCAGTTTCTTCCTAGTCTCTATGGTCTTTACAGTTTGGCATGATTTTGCAGTGGCTGGTACCGGTTTTTCCTTTCCATGTTTAGCGCTTCCTTCAGGAGCTCTTTTAGGGCAGGCCTGGTGGTGTCAAAATCTCTCAGCATTTGCTTGTCTGTAAAGTATTTTATTTCTCCTTCACTTATGAAGATTAGTTTGGGTGGATATGGAATTCTGGGTTGAAAATTCTTTTCTTTGAGAATGTTGAATATTGGCCCCCACTCTCATCAGGCTTGTAGAGTTTCTGCCGAAAGATCCACTGTTAGTCTGATGGGCTTCCCTTTGAGTGTAACCCGACCTTTCTCTCTGGCTGCCCTTAACATTTTTTCCTTCATTTCAACTTCGGTGAATCAGACAATTGTGTGTCTTGGAGTTGCTCTTCTCGAGGAGTATCTTTGTGGCGTTCTCTGTATTTCCTGAATCTGAATGTTGGCCTGCCTTGCTAGATTGGGGAAGTTCTCCTGGATAATATCCTGCAGAGTGTTTTCCAACTTGGTTCCATTCTCCCCGTCACTTTCAGGTACACCAATCAGACATAGATTTGGTCTTTTCACATAGTCCCATATTTCTTGGAGGCTTTGCTCATTTCTTTTCATTCTTTTTTCTCTAACCTTCCCTTCTCGCTTCATTTCATTCATTTGATCTTCCATCACTGATACCCTTTCTTCCAGTTGATCGCACCGGCTCCTGAGGCTTCTGCATTCTTCACGTAGTTCTTGAGCCTTGGTTTTCAGCTCCATCAGCTCCTTTAAGCCCTTCTCTGTATTGGTTATTCTAGTTATACATTCTTCTAAATTTTTTTCAAAGCTTTCAACTTCTTTGCCTTTGGTTTGAATGTCCTCCCGTAGCTCGGAGTAATTTGATCATCTGAAGCCTTCTTCTCTCAGTTCGTCAAAGTTGTTCTCCATCCAGCTTTGTTCCATTGCTGGTGAGGAACTGCGTTCCTTTGGAGGAGGAGAGGTGCGCTGCTTTTTAGAGTTTCCAGTTTTTCTGCTCTGTTTTTTTCCCCATCTTTGTGGTTTTATCTACTTTTGGTCTTTGATGATGGTGATGTACAGATGGGTTTTTGGTGTGGATGTCCTTTCTGTTTGTTAGTTTTCCTTCTAACAGACAGGACCCTCAGCTGCAGGTCTGTTGGAGTACTGGGCCCTGTGAGGTGTCAGTCTGCCCCTGCTGGGGGGTGCCTCCCAGTTAGGCTGCTGGGAGTCAGGGGTCAGGGACCCACTTGAGGAGGCAGTCTGCCCGTTCTCAGATCTCCAGCTGTGTGCTGGGAGAACCACTGCTCTCTTCAAAGCTGTCAGACAGGGACATTTAAGTCTGCAGAGGTTACTGCTGTCTTTTTGTTTGTCTGTGCCCTGCCCCCAGAGGTGGAGCCTACAGAGGCAGGCAGGCCTCCTTGAGCTGTGGTGGGCTCCACCCAGCTCGCACTTCCCGGCTGCTTTGTTTACCTAAGCAAGCCTGGGCAATGGTGGGCGCCCCTCCCCCAGCCTCGCTGCCGCCTTGCAGTTTGATCTCAGACGGCTGTGCTAGCAATCAGCGAGACTCCTTGGGCATAGGACCCTCCGAACCAGGTGCGGGATGTATCTCCTGGTGTGCGGTTTTTTAAGCCAGTCGGAATAGCGCAGTATTCAGGTGGGAGTGACCCGATTTTCCAGGTGCCATCTGTCACCCCTTTCTTTGACTAGGAAAGGGAACTCTCTGACCCCTTGTGCTTCCCGAGTGAGGCAATGCCTCGTCCTGCTTGGGCTCGCTCACGGTGCGTGCACCCACTGACCTGCACCCACTGTCTGGCACTCCCTAGTGAGATGAACCCGGTACCTCAGACGGAAATGCAGAAATCACCCGTCTTCTGTGTCGCTCACGCTGGGAGATGTAGACCGGAGCTGTTCCTATTCGGCCATCTTGACTCCTCCCCCCAAATCTTATCTTGAATTGGAGCTTCCATAATCCCCACATGTTGTGGGAGACAACCAGTGGGAGGTAATTGAATCATATGGCTATTTTTTTCCCTTGATGTTCTCATGATAGCGAATAAGTCTCACAAGGTCTGATGGATTTATGAAGGACATTTCACCTGCACATGCTCTCTTGCCTGCTGCCCTGTAAGATGTGCCTTTGCTCCTCCTTTGCCTTCCACCATGATTGTGAGGCCTCCCCAGCCATGTGGAACTGTGAGTCCATTAAACCTCTTTTTCTTTATAAATTACACAGTCTCAGGTATTTCTTCTTAACAGTATGAACGTGGCCTAATGCACATATCTTATGAGCAAGTGATTTCACTTATGGGTATATATGATAGAAGAGTGTGTGCATATGTACACCAAGTATAAGAATGTTCATGCTAGCATTGTTCCTAATAGCTCAAATTTAAAATCGACCTAAATGCCCATCAATAATAGCTTAGATAAATACCATATGGTATTGTATTAGTCAGGTTTTCCAGAGAAACAGAATGAATAGGATAGAAAATAGATAGATGAAAGATAGATAGATAGACAGAGATTTATTATGAGAGACTGGCTCACATGATTATGAAGTCCCCCCATTTCCTATCTGCAAGCTAAAGGCCCAGGAAATGTGGTGATATAGTTCCAGTTCAAGTACAAGGCCTGAGAACCAGAAGTGCTGATGTCGGGGCAGGAAGTGATGGATGTCCCAGCTCCAACAGAGAGAGTAAATTCACCCTTCCTCTACCTCTTTGTTCTACTTAGACCTTCAACAGATTGGATGATGCCCAGCCACATTGGTGAGGACCATCTTCTTTACTCAGTCTACTCACTTAAATGCTAATCTCTTCAGTAAACATCCTCAATGGCATACCCAGAAATAATATTTTGGCAGCTATCTGGGTATCCCTTAACCCCGTCAAACTGGCACATAAACTTAACCGTCACAGGTAACTTTCATGTAATAAAATATTATACGACAATGAATATGTAGAGCCTATTGCTACATTCAACAGGAATGTATCTTACACACATAAATAGGATGGAGAAGCCAAACACAAAAGAATACATGCTGTAGGATTACTTTTTAAAAAGTTCAGGGACAGTAATTGCCATGGTTTGATCATTACACATTTGAGCACATATCAAAATATTACACATACCCCCAAAATATGTACAACTATTATATATCAACAAAAAAGTACAAGAACAGAAAAAATTGGTCTATTTCATTAGAAGTCAGGATATTGTTTATATTTGGAAAGGCAGGTGAGGGTAGTGAGTGACAGGGAGCGTGAAGGGACTTCTAGGGAGATGGTTTTTCCTAATCTGGGTGGTAATTGCAGTGTGTGAAAATTCATTAAGTTTTACACTTATGACTTGCACAGTTTTATATATATCCATGTTATGTTTCAATAAGATACTAAAAATTCACTAAACCTAGTTGTACATAACTCTGCATTTCTAATTATGTCCTAAGGTAAAATTGTTAGAATAGGGAGTGTGGTTATTTCATGCACATATCTCCTACAAAGGGGCTTATAAAAGTTATTATTCTTGGTTAACAAGAAATACAGATGACTAAAGAACAAACTATAATCAAGTGTGATAAGTCCTATGATAGGGAAGATTTAAGATGCTTTGAAAATGGAGTGGGCTTGGCAGCAGCAGTCTAGGAATCAGGAGAAGTTTCTCAGAGGGAACAATGGATATGAGACTACCTGAAAAGAAAAAAGCCTGGGTATTACATGGGGACCAATGAGGAGAAGAAGGTGCCCAGCAAAAAGAAAGGCACCGTGAAGGCACCAAATTGAGAGAAGCCTAGTGAGGCTCAGAGGTTGTAAGAAGGACAGTATGGCTGGAGTATAAGAATTGAGGCCAGAGTGATGGACAAAAGTGGATGGTGAGTGCTTTATAGACCCCGCTAAAAAAAAAATAATAAATAAATAAATAAAAACTGTGCTTTATCTAACAGGTAATAGGCCACCTTGGAGGGCAAACAAATGGTGAAATAATAATGTTCGCCTTTTACACCTAATTCAGACTACAGTGGAGGACAGCTTAATGCATGTTAGTCTGTAAAGTAAAAATCTGAAATATCATCATGACTCTACAAAGAACTTGCTTAGATAAGCAGAAATACGTTATATTGCTTAAAAGTTTCTCTCTCTAATATTTCATTGTTTGTAAATGAGATTCTCCTTTAAAGAATATTGTCATATAGATATTTTAAAAGTGGATAGATCAACATTTCCCTCCTCACTTAATCTGTTGTGCCCAGAAACATTGACTGACTACTTACCTATTTTCCATTTCCAAAACCAATTATTGGGATGAAAACTACTGGTATTGAGTGATTTGCAAATTACCAGAAGGACAAACTGTCTGATGAATTGTAGATTTCTATATAATTATCTTTCTTTCCTTTAAACTAGTGTCCCTTAAATTTGAGGAAACCACAGCTGAAATCAAACAAATCAACTCAACAATCACAAGCTATTCAGTTGACTAAAATTATTATTAAAATGTTATTTAAATACATACAATGTAAAATCAGTTATAGACTTCTTGTTCTTGTAACTCATATCAAAACAAATTTAAAAATAAAACGAAGATACAATGCCAGTAATATTAAAATTAATAACTGATTTAATATGACTACTGATGTTGTTTTGCTGAAATTACATTGCTGCCCATGGGCCTAGATAACTGAATCCTTCCACCGTACTTTTCTGTCCTAGTTTTTGGCAGACAGTGCTGACATTTGGACATCACTTAGTGCAAAATCATTATTTATCATTAAGTTCACATCTGTTCCTTTCTTATTAACCAGAGATTGTACCAATGAAATTGGCACTTGGCACCAATGAAATTGTAAACACATACTCTAGGAATACAATTACAGGAAACATTTAGTTACCCCGTGGTCATCTAGAAGATCCAGAATATGCCTGCATTATTTTTAAAGATATCATCCAAAGATAACAATCAAATGATCAGAAGTTTTAAATTCTCCTTAGTACTCTCAGAATTTGTGGGAAGCATGTTCTTAGACCAGAACCAGCTTGAAGAACCCTAAATTAAGTCGTTATAGGCAAGAGTTAAAATGCAAATATTATTTGTAAAGAATAGCACAGGCAACCTTTTCACACCCTAACTCAAAATAATTTGAGAAGAGAAGGGCTTTGAAGAAAAGGAAATACAACCTTTTTTGGCTTGATTCAGGGATTAGAAATGGTCAATATTTAAAGCATTTGTAGTGGTCTGAAGCTTTCAGAAGGTGCTAAAATTACAGAGTCCACAGTGATCATCATCCAGGATAAAGAAGGTGATTAAAGAGGGGCTGAGGAAGAATGTAAAGCATAATGTGAATGTCTAATAAAAATTATTCTTAACATTAGTAAATACAGATACAGTTACACTTTTCATTTCAGATACACTTGTGTAGAATTAAAGTTATTCAGGAAAGTAAAGAGGCAGATTTAGAAAATGACGTCAGGCCCCAACGGGACTGTGTACCTTGCTAATGCAAAAAAGCTCTCAGATAAGATTGACCGATTGACATTTTTGGCACTTGAGACACTATTGATCCTGTATATTCATGACTTTCTCTTACTTAAATTGTAACTCCTGTTCTTAAAAAAGTAGTCTTATTATGGATTGGCAGATTGCTTATTTCTGAAATGGCTCATATGGCATGAAATGGCATAACCTAAGCAATCCAGTTTGGGAGGATTTGAAAAACCACTTGAAAATCTTGGAAAACACAGCAACTCTTTAGGAAAAAAAATTACTAGAAGACTTAAATGATAGAGTGGAATTCCAGATCTGGAGATATTGATCTAGATACATGATCCTTGTGAATTTCAGGTTTGTTCACTCTAATAGGTGGGAGTTTACATAAATAATTACTGGCTCAACCTCTCTATATCATCAAATCAAGCAGAAAGATACATTTCCTCCAACTTATATTCCAAAGTTCTATAATATTAATATTAGACAAAAAGACAAATAAATTATGCCTCCCTCTAATTATTCACTTGGATCTCACATCCATCATATAAAGAGTATTTCTATCTCACTCCATATATATGCTTGGTCCTGAGCACTCGTGGGCTAAGTCCTAACTGGCAAGCAATCCCTTTCTGTGCTTTGAATGCAGGAAGAAAAGTACAATATATTTTTATAATACTATTTTCATTATCTCAATCTGTAAAAAGAAATCGCAGCCTTTCTTATTACCGACACCTAGAACTTTACAGTGAATTTATTTTTCTGTTTATTTTGCATAATCAAACACTGTTTAGCCAGAGAAATACTGCCTCCAGGCCACTATGAAGTTATACAAAATCATGATTCATTAATGATTAAATAAAGAATGCTACCTATTCAAGTTCATAAAATTTTTTTCTTTTAGAAACAGGGTCTCACACTGTCAGCCCAGCTGGAGTGCAGTGGCACAATCATAGCTCTCTGCAGCCTAGAACTCCTGAGCTCAAGCCATCCTCCCACTTCAGCCTCTAGAGTAACTAGGACTACAGGCATGAGCCAAAATGTCTGACAATATATTTTTTCAGAACTTTTTTTTGTTTTACTTTTTTTCCTTTCTTTCCTGTTTTTTTTTTTTTTAAATTCTGATTAGCATAACACAGTGATGAATCTTCAAGGGGAGCACTCTGTTCTCTGGCACTCAGAAAAGCTCAGTTTGGGTGGCCATACTAGAGAGGTATAAAATGCCATGTGAGTCAGCAAGCCCAGATTAAAGAGCTGCCTCAGACAGATGTCTGTCCCCAGAATAACCACAGGAAGCCCTTTGATCTCCAGGTTGTCCCATCACTCTCCACCTTCTGTGACAGGCTGCTCTTTGGGGTTGGGTTCCTGAGCAGCTGCCTCTTTTCTGCTCATTCTCTAGAATCTGCTAAGGACAAATGTCATCTTATTCATCATTCCTTCGAATACCTTCATTTACCTGTGTCTTCTGATAACACCTCTCAGAAAGCTATAGTTCTTGAAAGTTTCTATAGGATTTCTAAAATTTCAAATATGCAGTCACTTAAAAAAAAACCACACCACAGAAAATCTGGCAATTGCTATTCAGGAAAAAAATTTTAAAAGATGAGCAATCGGGCTATGCTGGCTTTGAAGAAGTAGACTCATAAAATCAGGAGAAGGTGGGAGTTAAGTAGTGGAAAGCAACTTCTTCTCATGAGCTGAAGAGCAGCTGACAACACACTTGAATGTTACCATGCAGACCTTTTTTTTTAATTTTTTATTTTATTTTATTATTATTATACTTTAAGTTTTAGGGTACATGTGCACAATGTGCAGGTTAGTTACGTATGTATACATGTGCCATGCTGCTGTGCTGCACCCATTAACTCGTCATTTAGCATTAGGTATATCTCCTAATGCTATCCCTCCCCCCTCCCCCCACCCCACAACAGTCCCCAGAGTGTGATGTTCCCCTTCCTGTGTCCATGTGTTCTCATTGTTCAATTCCCACCTATGAGTGAGAACATGAGATGTTTGTTTTTTTGTCCTTGCGATAGTTTACTGAGAATGATGGTTTCCAATTTCATCCATGTCCCTACAAAGGACATGAACTCATCATTTTTTATGGCTGCATAGTATTCCATGGTATATATGTGCCACATTTTCTTAATCCAGTCTATCATTGTTGGACATGTGGGTTGGTTCCAAGTCTTTGCTATTGTGAATAATGCCGCAATAAACATACGTGTGCATGTGTCTTTATAGCAGCATGATTTATAGTCCTTTTGGTATATACCCAGTAATGGGATGGCTGGGTCAAATGGTATTTCTAGTTCTAGATCCCTGAGGAATCGCCACACTGACTTCCACAATGGTTGAACTAGTTTACAGTCCCACCAACAGTGTAAAAGTGTTCCTGTTTCTCCACATCCTCTCCAGCACCTGTTGTTTCCTGACTTTTTAGTGATTGCCATTCTAACTGGTGTGAGATGGTATCTCATTGTGGTTTTGATTTGCATTTCTCTGACGGCCAGTGATGGTGAACATTTTTTCATGTGTTTTTTGGCTGACCATGCAGACCTTTTTAAGGCCTCTAAAATATATTTTCTCATTAATTATTTAAAGGGTCTACCAGATTTGATTAAGTGTGGTTTGGATTTTTAGTTACGATCTCTGGGAAGTTGATTCTAAAGATTTCCAACACATGTGAGGCTAAATATGGACTTACTTGAACTTTCATAGTTAATTTCTGTTTATCTGCTCTCATAAACATTGGCATTTGAGAATTAAATAATTGTAGACCACGTACAATAAGACAACTCAGAAAATAATTTTCAGTGCATAATCTCTTAGATGGCAAAATCGATGATTGCTTTAAAAAATATGCCATTCCCTTTGACAACTGTATTTATTTCTTATGACCACTGTAAGTAATTACCACAAGCTTGGTGGCTTAAAATAACAGAGATTTATTCTGTCACAGTTCTGGAGCCAGAGGTTCCAAATCAGTGTCAGTGAACCAGAATCAAGACATTGTCAGGGTCATACTCCCTCTAAAGGATCTAAGGAGAATCCATCCCTTGCTTCTTCTAGCTTTTGGTGACTGCTAGAATGCTTTGGCTTGTGGTCACATCAGTCCAACATTTACCTTCCTCCTCTTTGCCTTTTCCTCTTCTATACATGTCAGATCCTCTTCTGTCTCCCGCTTATAAAGACATATATTGAATTTAGGACTAATCCTGATAATTTAGGATAATATTCCTACCTCAATATCCTTAATCACACATGTAAAGTCTTTGCCACATGAATTAAAATTTGCAGTTTCCAGGGATTGAGACCTGATATCTTAGAGAGCTACTATTCGGTCTTCTGTTTTTCCAACTTAGGCTTCTTCTCTTGGAGTGATAATCTCAATAAAAAATTCCCATAAGCAACGTGATTGTTTCACAGTTAATAAGTTTATGTTACTATTCCGAATAACAAAACATGTAAAACATTATACTATAAATTACCTGGCAAACTTTTCAAATGGTTTCAAAACAATGTTTCTCAGGGTGCGGTTTTACAAAATGACCTAACATTATGTATTTCATACCTGAATCAGTATATTTGCCACATAAATTTCCCCAAATATTCATCATTAAGAAGTATTGAGTGATAAATACCCTAATTTTTCTATTCCCATTTTTTCCTAGTTCTCCTGGATGTAGGTAAAATAAAGTACAAACTTTAAGCTTTATTTAATAGCTATAACTAAATAATTCTATTTGTTACATAAATTGACATTAAATATGTAGATTCTAAATCTGAGAATGCACTAGATACTGTCAATCCAAAAATCCATTCATCTTACCTCCACCACTGATAGTTCATCTCTTTCCTGTACTGCCATGCACAATTTCTCGGGAGCTTGCTCCTGTATTGGGGCTTTAATCTTTTTCAATGATGCTATTACATGAGCTGATTTTAAGCCCCTTCTAGACTCGTAGTAGAAATGTCTCCATTGAGATGAATAACTCACATGTTTTCCAGGAACGATACTCACAGGTATGCAGTCTGAAACAGCCACAAACATGTTCTCACATTTCTTTCAGCTGAGCTTTCCTTCCATCATCAAGCTACCAGGACTACCATTTCTTCATTTCCCGAATTCATCCTTGGATGCATCCCTAAACACTCAACATAAGGAAACACACTACACAAACTCTTCAAAAATTCCCAAGGGAGAAAACTAAGTTCCTTGGCTGTAAGTCTTCATTTGTGTCTTTTTCCTCTTCAATCACTTTCTATCCATGATGTATGCCACTCACTCTCTATGTACTTATATTTTACCTGGTCATTTTCTTTTTCTACCTCTCTGAGCAGTTTTTTCCAGACTTCCATTTACAGACTCCATTGCTAAAGCAGCTGTTATTTACTGCCGAGCAACCCTTTCCCCACATTCAAGGGCATAACATCTCAGTTTTCCTCCTCTAAGCCAGATGATTAGGTTAATTTAAACCCCATCCTCATTACTAAAAGTTGACCCTGATTGACTTAAACCAGTTGTATCCTGCTGGCTCTAGAGACTGGTGCAGGGGGGTGCATTAGAGTTAAGATGTGTTTCAATGCAAGCAACATAAAACTCATCTAATAGGACATTTATTGTTGTCTCATCAAAAATCACAAAGACAAAAATATTCAACTCGTATCAATAACAAACAAAGTAAAACAGCAGTAGAGCTGCCTTTCAAGAAACCTAAGGAAAGAAAATGCAAACCACAGGTCTTCATATATCAAAGCTGAAGAAACATATTTTGAACATGGAAGAACTCATCGGATGCTCTCCACCTGTGCCCTTTTAGAGGAATCTACTGCAGGGTAAGCTTTATACAACCTAAAGCCGACTGGAAAATTCCAGCAAAGGAACTGATGGTGAATACTGCACATAACTGAAAAGCTAAAACGTAAACCATAGTGAGGTTATAGAAGAATAATTTCCAAACATTATACTTTCTGACAGAGTAGAAAGAATGCAACTTTAAAAAGGTGAAAACAAGGGAGAAAGAATGTAGAAAGTAGAATGATATTATTAACTTTTGTATAGGTAACAGGCCTCAAAAGATACGATTTAAAACTAATATGGGAGATAGCAAAAAGATTAAATACAGAAAAAATAATATTAAGGGCATTATAAAATGTATTAATGTAAAATTAGCCACTAGAATAAAATATAAAGCTTTTTAAATACCAAAACTATTTTTTAAAAAAGGAAAAAAGACACACCAAAGAGAAAAAGAAACAGTAAATATTACATAATTTGCATATATACAACTTAAGATGATACAGCATAATAGAGCAGACAAAATAATAAGGACATGAAAGATCTAAACAACATAATAATATAGATCTTTTTGGGTATATATCAAGCACTACACCCAAGAGTTTAAAAAATCATTTTTCTCAAGTATGCATGAAATAGTCACAACAATTGACTCTATATTAAGGCACACACAAAAACATAGTAACTTTCATGCAGTGGAAATACTCTGTAAACACTGATCTCAGTGCAATATGACCAGAAACTAAAAATAAAAGCAAAATATAAAAATGCACGACCTAGAAGGGACATAAAATGTGGAATGGGGCAAGGCAAGAAAGAACCCTATTGGAATGGATTAGAATTTCTAAAATATGTGTGTATGATGTATATATGCATGTACATGTATGTATATATAAAAATACACATGTATGTATATGTGTGTATGGTTTTCTACCCACATATACATATCCTTGTTTATGTGAACATGCATACGATCTATGTGGGTAGTATGTATGTATGAGTATACACATGCATATATTTTCTAATTTAGTTCATTGAAAGGGCAAAGGTCCCCAACAGCAATGACTGCAATGAGCATGTCTAGATACCAGATCTTAGTCTCTACTACCACTCAACCTAAAAAGGAACCAGGGCTCTTCTGAGTAATGACTAATTCCAGGGTTAGGGCAGGGCAGGTACAAGATGAGCCTGGAACATTAGTTCTGCCAGAAAGTAAGAGCTATCCAAAACATGATGTGGAACATTTCACAAGAAAATAAGAACCAATTTGAAGGATTGCCACTAGTCAAATCTGGGACCATTTGAACAAGATAAATAAGGACAGCAATGAATTATAAATCATTGAAAAAAATAATATATGAGTCTATCATGATGAGAGAGAGAGAGAAATGGGAGAATTAATGAGGTCTCTTGCTCACAATAAAATGCTAGGTGCTGACAAGCAAATGATCATATTTTGTTTCTTGATCAGTTAATATGGTGAATTACGTTGACTGATTTTCAAATGATAAACCAATGTTGTATTCTTGGGTAATCCATTTTTATACATTTTATCAGGGATTTTTGTGTCGATTTTGTATGTTCATGAAGGACATTTATCTGTAGTTTTTTCTTCTTTTAAAAGTTTTGTCTGGCTTAATGTCATGGTATTCCTGGCCTCATAAAATGAGTTAGAAAATGTTCCTTCTATTTTCTAAAAGAATTTTTGTAGAATTGACTCCTTTTTTCCCCTTTGTTCACTAAAATATCATCATGGGACAGAATAATTTTTAAGAATGTTTGCACCTGATTTAAGGCCTTTCTTCTTTCCATGTAAGGATTTAAAGAAATGCAAATCAAAACCACAATGAGGGGACAGGTGCCATGGCTCACGCCTGTAATTCCAGCACTTTGGGAGGGCGAGGTGGGCGGATCACGAGGTCAGGAGATGGAGACCAGCCTGACCAACATGGTGAAACCCCATCTCTAGTAAAAATACAAAAATTAGCTGGGTGTGGTGGCACGCACCTATAATCCCAGATACTCAGGAGGCTGAGGCAAGAGAATCACTTGAACCCGGGAGGCAGAGGTTGTAGTGAGCCGAGATTGCACCACTGTACTCCAGCCTGGGTGACAGAGCAAGACTCCACCTCAAAAAACAAACAAACAAACAAAAAACGAGATACCATCTTATGCCAGTCAGAATGGCAATTATTAAAAAGTCAAGGGTCAAAAAACAACAGATGCTAGCAAGGTTGCAGAGAAAAAGAACACTTCTACACTTTTGGTGGGAATGTAAATTAGTTCCTCCACTGTGGAGGACAGTGTGGCAATTCTTCAAAGATCTAGAAGCAGAAATATCATTTGATCCAGCAATCCCTTTACTGGGTATGTGCCCCAAGGAATATAAATCATTCTATTACAAATATACATGCACGTGTATGTTCATTGCAGCCTATTCTCAATTGAAAAGACCTAGAATCAATCCGAATGCCCATCAACAGCAGATTAGATTTTAAAAATGTGGTACATATACACTAAGAAATGGTATGCAGCCATAAAAAGGAACGAGATCATGTCCTTTGCAGGGACATGGATGGAGTTGGAAGCCATTATTCTCAGCAAACTAATGCAGGAACAGAAAACCAAACACCACATGTTCTTACTTATTAAGTGGGAGCTGAACGATGAGAACACATGGACACATGGTGGTGAAGAACATACACTGGGGCCTGTCAGGGGGCCGGATGGAGGGAGAGCATCAAGAACAGCTCATGGGTGCCAGGCTTAATACCTGGATGATGGGTTGATCTGTGGGACAAACCATCAGGGCACACGTTTACCTATGTAACAAACCTGCACATTCTGCACATGTACCCTGGAACTTAAAATAAAAGTTGATTAAAAAATAAGTAAATATAAAATAAAATACTAAAACTAAAATAAAATGATAAATTCTCTCTAACCAATGTTCTAATTGCATTGCACTATATTCTGTTTTCACTATTATTTAGGTTAAATATTTCCAAATTCTTTTGCGATTTTTGAACCATGAGTTATTTAGTATTTGAAATTGTTCAATTTTCAAATACTTTAAGCTCCCATTGTTCAGCTCTCACTTATAAGTAAGAACATTCAGTGTTTGTTTTCTGTTCCTGTGAGATTAAAATCCATTTTAATTGATTTTAATTTAATATAATTGTGGTGATCTCTCTATGATTTTATTCCCCTTAAATATATTGGGACTTATTTGATGGTCTAGAATATGATCTCTCTTGGTGATTAGTCAATGTGCACTTGAAATAAATGCGCATTCTGTTGTTTTGTATGAACGGTGTTCTATAAATATCATAGGCCACGTTGGTTGTTAGTATTCTTCTGATCTTCTATATCCTTACCAATTCTCTGTATTCTATAATTAACTGAGAGAGGAGAGTTGCATACCCAATTATAACTTTGAATCTGCCCATTTCTCCTTTCAGTTCTATTGGTTTTGGTTTTGGTGTTGTGTGTGTGTGTGTGTGTGTGTGTGTGTGTGTGTGTGTGTGTGTGTTTTCTTTTTTTTTTGTATTTTGAAGCTCTGTAATTGGGTACAAATACAATTAGTATTGTCACATATACTTGATGACTTGATCCTTTTAAAACAATATCTCTTAATATCTCTAAGTAATATTTCCAGTCTTAAAGTTTACTTTGTCTCATACTAATAGGTCCACTACAGTTTTCTTATGATTAGTGTTCCCTCTTTGCATTATTTTATTTATTTACTATTTTTGTCTTTCTATTTAATGCGCATTTTCTGTATAGAGTTTTATAGTTCTTCCCCTTTTCTGTTATTAGCCCTACCACTGCTGTTTTCATCTCCATGCTTTTGCTTACTGAAGCCTTCACATGACTCAAAGAATTGAAGAATGTTTTGCAACTCACAAAAATGTGTAACAGAATTATGTGATCTTCAGCTCTTTTTAATTTCTAGCCACAGACATATACTCTTATCACAGACATATACTCTTTTGTTTGCTTGTTTTCAAATACTACTTAGAATATGGCTTGTCTTTTTCTCGTACATGCTTCCTGAACAACCCCAAATATGGACAACACTTTTCTTCATTCTGATATTCTGCTTGGTAACTTAAACCTCAGCAGCCACATTATATAAGATGCATGGAGCTACAGGAGGCAGTTTAATGAGCTGCTTTGCAAAGCCTAGCAAGTTTCTCAGTTTTTAAATTTAATTTTTCAAGTTAACATTAGCTTCATATGCAGATAATATTGGTTTTAAAAATATAGAAATATATTTCTTTTCCCTTAGAAATGTGGAAGAAGAAAGAGGAGAACTGGTTTGGAAGTTTTGTTCCACAAAGTATTTGAGAATTTAGGCTCCTTCCATTTCACCGATCTGTTTTTTCTAGTCTTCAAGATTTAAGAGGGTTCCAGGCAGTGGAGCAGAAGAAGATGGGGGGAAAAAACAGCCAAGGGCATGTTTTGGCTGCTTTTAATGAAGCTTCCTGAAATCTACCAAGTGACAAAGTTTTACCTTCTTCTTAGGGAAGCTGGTAAATGTAGACCTTTTTCCCTAGAAGGCCATATACCTTAAAAATGAAGGCTGAGGCAAGACAGTCCTCTGACTTCTTTATCTTACTTTGTATTTATTTACCTTACCCAAACTGAATGATGTCCTGCATTTATTTATTTATTTATTTTTGGCCTGCGCTGTCTTTTTCACTACTTGTCAATGAATTTCATGTGAAATACTGGATTCCTGGCTTTTCTTGAAAAAGCTGACAGATCTAGCAACAATGGGATATGTGTCCACCAGGAAACAGCTGGAATTGAGTACAGCCTCCCTCTCTAAAGGAGGCCTTCACTCTGCAGATAGCAGAGGTTGCTGGGCCTTCCTATTCCTAATCCACTGGCCAGCTGCCTGGCCCCACAGGCATTTGTTGATACTGCTCCTGTTTCACACCCTTTCCCCAGGGCGATGACTGCCAGGTTAGCTTATACTTCATAGCTAAGGAAGGTCACTAGAGAAGTGTCTTGAGTCACTATGCAGCTTTAACACTGAAGCTGGTTATAATTTAGTTTAACATGCCACGTATAGTTTAATTTCTCTTTTACTAAAAGATATTTAGACTGCTTCCAATTTTTATTACTTAGAATTTTGTATATACTTGTATGTATTATATATGTTCTTTATGTATTTTATATACACAGTTGGCCCTCCATATCTTTGAGTTCCACATTTGCTGATTCAACCAATAGCAAATTAAAAATAGTTGGAAAACACAGTAAAAATAATACAAATTTTAAAATATACTATAACAACTATTTACATAGCATTTACAGTGTATTAAGTATTATAAGTAGTCTAGAGAAGATTTTAAATATACAGCAGGATGTGTGTAGGTGATATGCAAATATTACTATGCCATTTTATATAAGGAACTTGAGGATCAATGAATTTTGGAATTCACAGTGGGTCCTGGAACCAATGCCCCCATACCAGGTACAACTGTAGTATTATACATATACACAGACACACTGTATCTACCTCATATGGTGTGTCAAGAATTCCAATTACATAACCCATGTAAAGCACTTAGGAGAGTGTCTGAAACATATAAGAACTGCTAAATTAAGAAAAGTCTGAAAGATCAGGTTTTAGAGATTATAGGCACTATGACATCACCAATATATACAAAAAAATATATTTAATCAATTCCAAGCTGAAGTCTTTTTTTATATTTTAGCATCTGTAACATTGGGATGTGTCTTATCATTGATGGTATCTCACAATTATGGTCATAAAAAAGGCTTTTTTTTCAAGTACATGACCTTGTGTGAGTGCTTGAGAACTTGGTCATGACATTAATACTGTGCTCACGACAGCTAAGTAATGAGCATGGCCTACAACTGGAGAACCACACCTAACGGTGTTTACATCCAGAACATCTTGATTATATTATGAACTGGTGTTTATTGAAAAAGCTACTGTGTATGCAAAAACACATAAAAGCAGCAGCAGTGTATACATTTTATATTGGTGAAGTAAATATTCAGTGTTGAAGAAATGACTGCAAGTACCAAATGTTGCTGAATGGATGTCAGAGATTTGGAAGAAAATATGTGAGACTAAAATGTGCTCCATCATCTACTGTCTTTATGGCTCAGAGAATTAAGAACACTAAGTACTCAGAGTCAAAAACTGATTTATAAGAGAACACTGAGTCAAAAATGATTCATAAAATGAAGAGGATTTAGGCATATCTCAGCCAATTTATTTCATTTATATTTTTCTTTTTGCATGCAAGAGTAATATATTTCTAAGTAAATCTAAAAGAGCTCTTTTGCTAAAGAGAAAATTTCTAAGTGGTAAGAAAACATTGTCTGTAAAATTGATACCTTTTTCTAAGTGATATGTACAGTAATGGTATATCTAACATATATAACATCATAGACTGATGAAATCTATAAATGAACAATTTCTTTAGCACTTCAGTGTTTTTAGATCCTGGTCAAGATTTAAAGTCCAAGGAGCGGGGCATGAATAGCCCTGTTTAAATCACATGCCAGCCTATTGTCCTTGAAAATGGTGGGGTACCTTGACTGGCAGTTCCAACACAATTTAATTCGATAAAGATGGGAGAGATTTCCAAAGAAATATCAGAATCTTATTATAAAAAAAGGAACATGAATATTGAGCAAGCAATACAATTGGGTTAAAAAAAGTGCATTATGAATTTTGACAGCTTGATCACTGCCAAGATCTATTGTAAAAAAAAAAAAAAAACTGAAGCAATTTAAATTAATCAACAGTCATGAGATATAAATTTACCAGAATCTTCGTCAGCATGATGGCCATACTCTAATTATTGTCTGTTATGTGTTGCTACATATATTTTCCAGTCTATCATTTTACTTTTAACTTTGCTTGCATGGTGCTTTTTCATACAGATCATTGTTATTTTGGTATTGTTGAGCATCCAGAACTCCCAACCCATGAAAAGAAAGGGATTTAAGCTCAGCAGTGTATGTTCTTTTGAAAGCAGCCAGTATAACTGGGTTCAGTGAAGCTAGAGAATGGAGACAGATCCTCCAATATGCTGAGGAGATAACTAACTGGGCTATTCAAAATAGTGAGTTGGAGATTTCAACCTAGGTGTCAACAGACGGGCAAGCCCTTCGTAGATAACTGAGTCTTCATCTCCGTCTTCCCTTATGTTGTGTTGTAAAAAACAATACATAGAAAACAGACTACACAGGGTCACTCTTGATCCTTAGGGATCCCACAATTTCCAGGAGGCATGGAATCCTCTCAAGCCCCTGCAATGAAGTTAAACAGTCCATGTGTATCACCAAACACCCATGTCCAATACTGACTTTATTCCTTTATTTCCATGATATCTTTCAAAAGAGGGGATCATGAGCATGTGGAATTTTATCCCTTAAGACATCCAGATTTTTTCTGCCTGGGCTAAACTTCAACCTCAGTAGTAAAGCAATAATTATGTAAAGCCAGTATTTATCCCAAGTACTTTTTATTAAATATTCAAAATGCTAACAGAAATGGAAAATGTGTACATACAACTTTGTAATTTAGAAAAAAAGACCGATAATCATTCAACCAAATATTTTGACTCAGAGGTTCTTTTTTATAAAATCTGATTTTACTTTTGGTACTTTATAATTGGTTTGTTTATTTTAGTCTGTAAACAAATATTAAGAGAGATAACAGAACTCTTAACTCCCGAAATATAATTTAGAAGACTACATTTTTATTCATACAACATAAAACATTAAATCATGTCTTTATCCTTCATGCTTCATGATGACAATGTGTTTGCAAACACATACTTAAAAACTCGAAAAATGTTTTGAAACCAAATACCTGAACTAATGCCGAGGAGAGGAATCATTCTGAAACAAAATGTGTAAAGAATAAACGATTGCAACATCAGTCTCCCCACAAGTTTATGGAATGTTCACAGAAAGCAATTCCGAGTTCACACAATAATCCACTTTAAATGCTGGTGATTATGATTTGTTTGTGATTCTGGAAACCATAAGTACTATTATTTTTGAAAAGCAATTAATATAATACAGCAGTATTAAATGTGTGTCAACAGAATTACTCATTAATATAAATGCTTTTCACCAGTTATGGTGAGAGGTGTTGATTATTTGTAGGCAGAGCAAATTAAATTAAATAAACCCTAATATCTAGGGCCTTGCCATTTTGCTTCGTAAGCAAGAGATATTTTAAGTTAATCCTTGAGGTTGATTGGCTGACTGCCATTATTAGATCAAATCCTGGGTTTCTAGTGGGGAAATTTAGTCCTAAGAAAAAGTTATCTCCTATGGTACCTTAAATGTAGTTGATACAGGTGTCATTTAAATTTCCAGATATAGAAAAATTAAGTCAAACGTTTGAGAATGAATTTTCAATACGTCTGGTAGATACTTTATAAACTTTTGTAAAATGCTTCATTAAAAAGTATAAAATAATGACAAAGATTTTGCACTTAATCTGAACTATAACTTATGTGATTTCCTGTCATTAGCCTAGACTTATAAATAAACTCTATGGACAATTCTTGTGGGCTCAAAGACCAAGATTTGAAGATTATTCAAGATTCTTTTTTTTTTTTTATTGAGGCAGAGTCTCACTCTGTCACCCAGGCTGGTGTGCAGTGGTGCGATCTTGTCTCACTGCAAGCTCCACCTTCCAGATTCAAGCAATTCTCCTGCCTAAGCCTCTCAAGTAGGAAAAAAAAAAAAAAGATTGTTGTTAGCCCTAAGACCAGAGCTTTGTCGACAAGGACATCATCATTTGAAGTCAGCTTTAATGTCTTTTCACAAGTTATTTTTGTAATTCTATTCCAAATTCTCAAACTTGTCAAATCACAAGATGATATATAATACGTCTTGCTTTTTATGAAATGACAATTTTCAAAAGTGACCTAGATAAATAACTTAAAAGAGAGATAACACACTTTAGAGAAACATTTCAAAAAACTTTCTTCATGGAACAAATTGGTTTCAAACCAGCACTGCCCCCTCAAACATTCTGAGATGATGGAAATATTCTATATTTGCACTGTCTAAAGGGGCAGCCACTAGCCAGTGAGAACTTGAAACATACCAGTGTGAGGAGAAACTAAATGTTAAGTTTAATTATTATTAATTTAAATTAAAATGGCCTCATGTGACTCATGGCATGTTGGATGTTGAAGCTCCAGGATATAGATTTCCTATTCGAATAGCCATGATCACTCATCATTTGTTAATCATAAGAAAGAGGAAACAGTGAAACTCTATCAAAGCAACTCAGCTCTTCTGGGTCTCAATGAATATGGACACTGGATTAAGTCATCCCAAAATGGTGTCAAGAATTCTGGTAATGAATAATCCAGTCCCATCAATTAATGTGTTAAACTACTGATCCACAAAACTGATTGTATTCATTTTTCACTTTCCCAAACAGAATTATATATTAATCACTTCAGACAGTGGTGTTTACTTATAAGGTTAACACCACTGACCTAGTAAATATAGATATGTGTATTTATGAGTCTGGCTTGGAAATCAGTTTCCCAGAGGTACTCTCAGTCATTCAATTGTTATTTTGCAATTTTTGTTAATATAGAATAAATAGAAAATGCTTTTATTACTTGTACTTTATTACCCATACCTATTGTAACAAATGTATATTTATTGATTATAAAAATTTGCATGTTTAAAAAAATCCAAGCCATACAACATAAAAAATAAAGTTAAAAAAAATCTGTCAACTAGAAATAATTATTGTTAAATTTGTTACCTTAATTCCAGACATCTCCATTCATAAAGAAACATAGAGGTATAGATAACTAGATTGAGATCAAACTAATATTATTAAAATAGAATTGTACTTGCTATTTTCATTTTCAAAATTATGACATGCTATTTTATTTTAATTTAAAATTTAAAAGTGAACAATGCTGCATTAAAATGAAATGAATTGTTGTTAAATTTTTGGTAATTGTTTCTTCATCAAAAAAAACCATGACCTAAAACATTCATCTAAATTAAATTTTAAATGATTACCACAAAATTTAAGTTGTTAAGTCATTTTTTTCTTTTTAGCTAAATATCTCAGTTGCAGGCAGTAGATGAATGGCTCCTATGAAGACGAGGAAATGAATGTTCAAACACTGCCTCCTACCACCCCTCTTCTTTCACCTAAAATTAGTGATCCTGTTTTTGGTTTTTGTTTGTTTTTATTTCATTTTATTTTATTTTAGTTTAGTTTATTTTACTTTGTTCTGTTTTAAATTGTATTCTGAAGGTATATCACTTACACTCTATTCTGTAATATTTGGATTCTTAATGATAACTCAAGCACAATATGACCAGCTTTCAGCTCTCCAGTAGATTAAAACTTGCTCTTCCTAATGTCTTGGTCATTTGGGTCATAAGCAGCTTCAGGCTTCCACTTGCTCAGTCCATAAAACTTGAAGTCATTCATCATTCTTGAGTCCTCTCCATCTCCCTCACTCCAATTCCAGACCATATTCTGCTGGCTCTACCTCCTAAATGTCTCCAGAACCTGCCCACCTTCCAGCACCTTCACTGCCATAACTTGGTCCAGGTCACCATCCCTCGCCCTCAGATCCTTGCACAGTCTGCCACCTGGCCTTCCTGCTCTGCTCTGGCCCTGGCCCCTCAGTCACATCTCAACACAGCAGACAGAATGATGCTCTTACAAAGACAATACAGTGATTTTAACCCTTTGAGCAAAACACTTCAAAGCCCTAACGTTGGCCTAGAAAGCCCAATGCAATTTTGCCCTGTTACTCATTTCATCCCATCTCTTACTATTTCACTCCAGGCACACCGGCCTTCCCAACTACACCAGGTATGTTCCCGCCTTATGCTTTTCATACTTGATGTTTCTTCTTTCTGGAACCACTTTGCTTCAGACTCTGTCACCATGAAAGATTTACTCAGATGCCAACTTCTCAGGGTGGCCTTTCCTGACCACCCCATTGATTGATTGATTTCAATATTTTATTGACACAAGTATGTGTATATATTTATGGGTTACATGTGATGTGATATTTTGTTACAGGCATAGGCTGTATAACCATTAAGTGAGGGTGTTTGGGATGTCCATCTCAAGGATCTATTATTTTACATGTTGGGAACATCTCAAGTCCTCTCTTCTTGTTATTGTGAAATATACAATGCATTGTTGTTAACTATAGTCACCCTCTCTGCTATCGAACATTAGAACTCATTCCTTCTATCTAACTGTGTGTTTTTACCCATTTACCAACCTCTCTTCATCACCATCTCCCCAACACCCAAACACCCTTCCCAGCCATCATCCTACTGGTAACCATCACCCTACTCTCTAACTTCATGAGATCAACTTTTTAAGCTCCCACATATGAATGTAAACATGCAATATTTGTCTTTCTGTGCTTGACTTATTTCATTTAACATAATGCCCTCCAGTTCCATTCATGTTGCTGCAAATAGTAGGATTTAATTCTTTTTTATGGACAAATATTATTCCATTGTGTATATATACATTCCATATTTTTTTCTATTCATCTGTTGACAGACACCACTCGGTTGATTCCATATCTTGTTATTATGAATAATGCTGCAATGAACATGGTAGTCTATGTACCTCTTTGATATACTGACTTCCTTTCCTTTGGATAAATTCCCAGCAGTAGGATTGCTAGACTGTATGTTAGTTCTGTTTGCAGTTTTTTGAGAAATTGCCATACTGTTCTGACCTCCCAACTTAAATCATAGTCCTCTCTTCAAACTTTCCATCCATTTCTCTCTCTAGCTTGTTTTTCTCCATAGAACTTATCACCATCTGACATATTGTGCATTTTACTTACTTTGTTTATTGTTTGCCATCCCCTTATTAGAATGTTTCCACAAGGGCAGGAAAATTTCCCTGTTCTGTTCACTGTTTTAGGTTCAGTGCCTGGGACAATAGTGTCATATAGGAACTTGATATTTGTTTACAGAAAAAAATTGAGTGAATAATTGCTGCAGGATTTTTTAATGGTTTTTGTTCTTGATTATTCATATCTCCTATTTTTATATAAATTCAGCCCCTCACCGTATTACCATTGTTTATATATTTCTGAATTGTCTGGAGATTTTAAAATTTTCTATTGCGATGTAACAAATTACCACAAACTTGATGTAACACAATACTCATCTAATAACTCACAGTTCTATAGGTCAGAAGACGGGCACAGCCTCCCTGTGTCCTCTGCCAAGGGAATCACAGGCTGAAATCAAGGTGTCAGTCAGGGTGAGTTCTCATCTGGAGGCTCTGGGGAAAAGTCAACTCCCAACCAATTCTAATTGTTAGCAGAATTCTCATCCTTGCTTACTGAATGTCAGCTGGGGCCGTTCACAGCAACTAGAAGCTACTTGGCTGCCTTGCCTTCTGTCTTCAAGCCAGAAATGTTGAACCACTTTCTTCTCGTGCTATAAATCTCTGACTTTTTTCTTCAGCAACGAGTGGGAGAAAACACTCTCTTTAAAGGTTTATGTGATTAGGTCACACCCACTTGGAAAATCTTCATATTGTAGGAACAACTGACCTGGCACCTTAATTATATGTGTAAAATCTGTGTACCTAGATTGGTGTTGAATTGAATAACTGGGAGAAGGTGTGTGTATTGCAGGGGCTGGGAACCTTAGAGGGGCATTTTAGAATTCTACCTACCTCAGATTTCAATATAAGACTTTTTTTCTTCTTCTCCCAAGAAAGGTTTGTAAGATCTGTATTCCTGAATTGCTGCAAACTTGAGAAACTTGTCTCCTAATGGGGCAAACAATTATTTACTTTTTTACCAACCAAAATGCTATAGACCTTGCTCCTTGTATTTCCTGCTATTAGCTGTCTCACTGATTTTTGCTACTAGTTTTCCACTCTTCTTCTGATTTTCTGGATTTAATCATTCAGTCATTTGGGTTGTGTTTTTCCAAGAAGTAATCATGGGCACAGTAATTCCTGAATTTTTTTAGTGTTTCCAAAATGCTTGTTCAGTGAATAAAAAAAAAAACTGGCCATAATATTCATTCCTTCAAGACTTTGTGAACATGATCTGTTATCTTCTGATACTGATTATTGTTGTAAGAATGTTCAAGTCCAGCCTGATCTCTTTGTTGGTAACTTTCTTTTTCCACATTCATGCCGAAAGTTTAATAACAGCCAGAACACATCTTGATATTTGTATCTTTCACATAAACTTTTAAAATACAGATTTAGCTCTTACATCAAATAAATTATTTTCTATTATATCTTCAAATCACTTTATTTGGGGGCTTTCTACTTCAAAAACACCAATTATCATCCACAAGCATATTTGTCTTCTTTTCTTTTAAAGGACTTCCAGCTTTCTCTTAGGTTGTTAATTAGAACTTTTTCTTTCTTTGTTCTCTTCCTTTCTGCAAATTCAGAACAGAGTCCTATAGAATATTGAGACCTGGTGACATTTTTTTTTTCCCAGCTAGAACACAGCATGATAATTGCTCTGTCTTTCACAGCTCTGCCCTTGTCTTTCAGAGCTTTCCTCCAAGCTCCCACTTTCCCCTGCATCCACTTCTCATTAAGTAAACATTTCCTGAATTTTTTCAGCTTTTGAGTATCACATTTGGCACTTTTGGGAGGTAACAGCAGGGATAGGTTTGGGAACAGTACTAAGACCTGAAAGAACATCTTGTTTATTTCCTTTCTGTTACTTTTTAAGACAAAGTACTAAATTATACCTTTCCATTGTTGGGTCTCTCTTGGTGAGATTGTTTTTCCTAATTTTGAAGTTTTTGCTTGTTTACTGATTTGCATGTTTGCTGTTTGTTTAGTATATTTTTACCTTTGTTATTATGATGTAGAAGGCAAAGAAAATGATCAATAAAATATAATTGTACAACTCAATAAATTATTACAATATGAATATTTCTAGGATGGATAATTTTCAGTAACCAGAAATTCTCCTCCTCCTCATTGATTTATTTCCTTTAAAGGTAACCAGTATCCTGATTCCTAACACAATAGTTCATTCTTGCCTGTCTTAAATGTTATATGAGTGAAATAACAAGGTATGTATATTTTTTCTGGTTTCTTTCAGGCTATGTTATATTTTTAAAATTTGTCCATCTGGCTGCATATAACTTACTTGTTTTATTTGCTCTTTAGTATACCATTGTTTGAGTCTGCCATAATTTAGGCATTATTTATGGTCATTTGGATTATTTCCAGGGTATGCCTACTACAAATATTTGAGCCGTGGACATTATAGCATGGTCTTTGGTACATGTGTTTACATATTTTTGTTGGATATATTTAAAAGTGAATTGAGTCACATGATATGCATATGGTCAACTTAATAGAAAGTGCCAAATTTCTTTCCAATGTGGTTAAGCTAATTATACTAATTCACACTTCTACACTTTTATGAGGACTACTATCACTCAACATACTCACCAACACTTAGTATTGCCAATCTTTTTACTTTTAGCCATCTAATGGGCGTGTAATGAACCTGTACATAGGTTTGTTTCCTATTTTGCTGATTAAAAATGAAGTTGAACACTGTTCTGAATTGAGTGTATTAAATTTAGCATCCCTACTAAGATATTTTCTGTATGACAGAGGGTAAACCAGAGACTACAGTCCTAACAACCGCCTGTCTTATTTTGCATTG
This sequence comes from Gorilla gorilla gorilla, assembly GCF_029281585.2. Lineage (NCBI taxonomy): Eukaryota > Metazoa > Chordata > Mammalia > Primates > Hominidae > Gorilla > Gorilla gorilla. Next base: position 60,167,787 of record NC_073234.2, on the reverse strand, counting down.
AAGTCTAACATTTAGAGGCAATTCCTAGAAGGGAAGGGAAGGTCATATTCTTCAGAAGAGGTTGTAGCAAGACTCATAGGCAGACATTAGATTCATAGAAGCCTGTTGAGAACTATTATATGGAGAACACAAACTCTTGGGAACTATTGGCTTTACTGATGTAGACTGAGAGGGTGGGAGCTTCTCTGAGCTCTACTCTTCCAGCTCTCTAAATGTTTTTATAAGCTTCTAATTCCCTCTAATAAAGCCCTTCACACCTGGAATACATAGAGTAGCTTCTGTTTTCCTGTGCAGATCCCTGATGCTATATATATTCTGTCATATGTATTGGCCCTTGAGGTATTTTTGTGAGGTGCTTGTTCAAGTCTCTTGCCTTTTTCTCCTTGCTGGGTTGTCTTTTTCTTAATGATTGGCAGGTGTCTTAGTCAGCTTGGACTGCCATCACAAAATATCAGACTGGGTGGCTTAAGCAGCAGAAATTTATTTTCTCACAGTGCTGGAATTGAAAGTCCATGATCCAGGTGCCATCAGGGCTGGATTTTAGTGAGGCTCCTTCCTGGTTTCCAGACAGCTGCTGTCTCACTGTATCCTTAATAGCCTCTTCTCTGTGTGAGAGTGGCAGACTCTGTTTTGCTCTCTTCTTACAAGAACATCAGTCATATCATATTAGGACCCCACTCTTATGACCTTAAAGGCTGTATCTGCAAACACAGAAACATTGGAAGTTAGGGCTTCAACATATGAATCTTCAGAGGACACAATTCAGTCTGCAATGGTAGGAGTCCTTTATATTATTCATAAGTTCAGTTATAGATGAAGAAAATAGTTATCTCACTTTGTAGCCTGTTTTTCAGCCTCTCAAATGGTGTAGTTTGATTAAAAGTACTTAATTTTGAAGTAGTTGAATGAATTTATGATTGTGTTTATGTTTTATTTTAAAAGTTACTTCCTAACAATAGTCATGAAGATATTCTCCTCTGTTATCCTTATTTAGATGCTTTATTATTTTGCCTTCCATATTTATGTCTAGTGTCTACCTAGAAACAATTTTTTGGTAAGACATCTTTCCCATATAGTTATCCAAACAACCTAGTACTCTCTATTGACTAGAGTATTCTGTCTTGTATTTCTCTAAAGTACAAATGTTTGCATAAATCAAATATCTATATCTATGTGAGCCTTTTTCTGGGCATCTATTTCATTGCATTGGTTTATGTGTCTATAGCTGATGCAGCCCCACTCTCTCTTAATTATCTACCATATAGCAAGTCTTGATATCCATAAAGCAAGATTTCTTACACATAAGAATGTGTAATGCAAGATCGTCTTAGCTATTCTTGTTCTTCTGAATTTCCATATAAATTTTAGAGTCAGATTTTCAGTTTCCATTTTGAAGCCCTGCTAATCTATTTTTGTTATTTTCTGTTTTGTTCTATTTCCATTTGAGTTAGCTTCTTGGGGCTGGGGGATGGTGGGGGTATGAATCTATGCTCCCTGTTGCCAGAGTTATTGGTCTAATGCATAAATAAATATAATCTGAAATTAAAAATTAAATATATATAATTTTAACTTTTAAAATCACCTTCAAGGTAAGATGTAAAATACTTAGACAGTTAAATGAGATGCTACATTGGCTTGTCCTGGCCTTTATTTCCAACCACAACACTGGCTCTGTATCATCCTTCATCTGACATTTTTGAATACTTATTATACGCCAAGAATAGAGCTACAAGTTGAACTTATTCTCTTCCATTAGATATTAGCCTGGGTGTCATGTTTTCCAGAAGTCTTTCCTGAGTTTCTTCAATAGGGATAAGGACTCTCTTCTCTGAGCCAGAGGTAATTGTCCCTATCTATGTTAGCCTATAACCTTAAAATTCTTTAGAAATTATTTCCATCTCCCTAAAAAGGGGATGGAGATACAATTTAGTCATCTTGAATAACAAAAACTTAGGGCAAAAGCATGTGGTTTAGGGAATATATATCAGAGAGAGTGATAGAGAATATACGTATAAATATGGAAAGAGAGGAAGAGAGTTCCCATTTTGTTTTACTATCATAATAGTTTGCATTATTTTTCTATAAGGCATTGCTATGAACTTCTTTTGATTATCATAAAGGACACTGGGAGCACATATTTTAGAAGAGTATTGAAAACAAACAGGGGGTTCTGTAGGGAAATGGCTCTGCCATGGTGCCCTGGCAATCTTGCATAACTCCACGCAGGGCAATGCTTGACCATAGTCTGACTTAAGGCTTGATGGCGAGTTCTGTGACTCTCTTTTTGGTGTAAGGGGAGGTACACCTTTTAAGGAGTTGCTGTAAGGCAGTTTCTCATTCCAATCATGTGGAAGACTCCCACAAGATGATTCTGGTTTCAGTTGAGTAAAGGACTTTTCTACCTCACCTCACCTCTTTGAATACAGCTGCAGACTTCTTGACTAAGTTTATAAACCTGCTTGGCTGTAGTATAGAGGCTGCTCCTCCATGACAGAGTGACAATTCACTGATGTCACTCATCATCTGACTCTTTGGGGTTAGTGTCATAATGTGGAACCAGGAACATGGGGAGCTGACATCATCATGCTGATGTTGCTCTGCTTTTGCATAAGAAGCAAATTGTCGGGATCTCTCTAGGATTGTTGACTCCTTACTAGCCAAACCTATGGAAGAGTGTAAGCCAACCTCACAACTGTAATAGTCATCCTTGTGGTCTTTTTAGTTACTGTGCTTCTGCTTTGAGAATGCTTGACCACTTGATAGATTCTCCTTAAAATGTCAGCCGATTAGCAAATCTTCCTTCAGAATCTGCCAAAAATACTTATTAATATGATTTTAAGATTGAAAACTCATGATGACACTATAAAGAAGATCCTACTGTCTACTTGCTGAAATAGAACTGGCAAAATAAAACAACAATAAAAGCGGTGATGGCCTTTGTACATCAGGTTCACTTGTAGGAAAAATTATGCTTCATTTTTCCTTAACTAAATGGTTTCTTTTTCAGACACACGAGATTGGTGCCAAGTTCTTTGCTACCCCCAGGTATTTAACAGGCTGTGTTCCCACTGCCTGCTCTCCAGCCCTGTTCTCACCTGACAACCACATTTATGTTCAGCACATGGTTAACCCCTTCTCATTCTTTAGTTCTCAGCTTAAATGTCATCTACCCAGAGAATCATTCTTAATCCTCGACTACTTTCCCTTTCTCTATGCTTTTCCTTTGTCATATTTACCACAATTTTTTATTAAAAATGAAAGAGAGACATTATGATTATTCATGTTTATCTCTCCCATTGGAATGTAAGGTCTATGAAAATAGAGATCATAGTTTTTGTTTTCTCATTATTACCATGGTATTTCCAGTACCTAGCTCAGTTCTGGCATATAGTGGAGCTTAATAAATATTTATTGAATAAAATAATAATCATGGAGTGAAAAACTAGAAAAGTGGCCACCCACCTTTGGTTTTTTGGGTGTTAAATCATGATTGCTGTATTTCTCCTACCAGTTAAAATTTCTCTTTCTTGCTGTATGTACTCAAGGACTTAAATTCCAGAAGTATTTGACAAAACGCATATGGTGGGGTGGGTGGGAGTGTTGAGTTAGGGATTCTGTGATGTTATTGAGGAAACTGATGTTACTGAGGGAGAAGGATAGGAAGAAAGGATACTGAGAATGTCACATTGAGGACTTGGAAGTAGAATCCCCACAGTTAAATTATGTAGATGGAGAGCACTCAAGAAAAAGGTGAACGTATTTGAAATTGGGGTGTGTAGCTTTTAAAAATAAGTCTTTTATTGCTAAGCATGGTGGCTCATGCCTATAATCCCAGATACTTAGGAGGCAGAGGCTGGAGGATTGCTTGAGGACAGAAGAACAAGACCAGCCTAGGCAACATAGTGAGAACCTATCTTTAAATAAATAAATATTTTTCTTAGTTTCATATAAAAAATAACGGTCTTAGGAACTGTAAGATGTTCTCGCATTTGTCCCTCAAATCTGAATTAGACAAAAGTCTGCTAGACATTTGTTTTGGAGTTCACATCAACCAAGTAAACAGAGCAAATCACCAATTTTAGTTATTTATCAATATCATGTTCTGCAATGACTTCTATGAAGACAAGAATGAGTTACACACACACACACACAGAGCACACACACAAATAATCAGGCAAACTTATTGCAGAGCAAGTAAAAAGAATCAGTATCCTAAAGATTCAGAGGAATACCAATATTTACTAAGCCAGATGAACATTTTGGGAAATTGACCCCCTTAATTCAAGAGATAAAGATTCCAGCCCAGGAAGAGAGACAATTATAAATGCAGGTATAGATGTAAAGGTCACAAACAAAAGAATGTAAGTGTAATAGATACAGATAGGGTGAGGGAAACTAAAAATCAAAACAAACTAAAATACTAAGTAACAATGAATATCAATGGTCGGAAGACAAACTTGAGATGCTCCCACAAAGTGCAGAAGAAAAAGACAAATGAAAATAGTAAGATATAAGGGAGAGGTAATAGTGAGTGAACTCAAGTATTAGAATTATTATTGGGAAAGCTACCAGAACTACTGCAAAATAATCTAAAAATCTATCCTGCAAAAATTATAAAAGTGATCTTTACTCGAGAGGTAATATAGTTTGTTCAAATGAAAATAGATTTATCTTGACATAAACAATTGGAAGAGAAACAATATGTAGCACATGAGCTTCCCCATAAAAAAATGGCCATCAGTATTCTTATAAAAGTATTCACACAGAGAAGAATAGACTCATGTAGCGCATATAAGAGTTCCAAGAGGGAAAAACAAAAGACCGCTAATCTAACTAAACTCAGATCGCAGGATTCCAAACCACGGGAATTTACTATGTGTATATCACACATGTCTGTCCTGTTTTAAAAAATCTACTCTGCCTTTGATCTTCTACCTATCAAATTTATATTGACATTCCCCCATTAGCTATACCAAAGTTATTTTGTGGCAAGTTAAAAAGTATTGTTTTAAATACTTCAGAAATAGTTTGCAGAGTTAGGGAAATGGAAGAAGCTCACAGTAAAAACGAACACACACAAACACACACACACACACAAAACAAAAAGATAGAAAATGGAAAACCATTTTATAAGAGTTATAGATATATTGTGGAATGTTGGTGTGTATATTTCAAAAATAATTTTAAACTGAGCCTCAAACACTACCAGAGGAGATTGACTAAGAATTAATTTGATAAACCTCTATGGAATTTAACAAATTACCAGCAGTTTGTATAACTTTAAGTAAATAAGTTATAGAAAATAATTAATGGATAAATGGATAAAGACAGCTGTTCTGCAAGTAGCATAAAGCCCAACCTTTACAAAATACGTTTTCACTCTAAACCACCAGACTACAGTAATATGCCCCTTTTAAACTGTTTTAATAATATAGGTTCAGTTTATTATTTTTTATAGGTAAGTCATGTCAGTTCATAGACCATAATTCTTTAGATATTTTTCCTGGACAAAATCTTGGAAATTGTAGAAAAATGACATGATCTCATCACTCAATAGAACAGCTATAATCAATTAGCTATAATCAATTAGCTATAATCATATCCAATAATTTTTTATACATTACTTCACTTGCTTGCAGTCATTACATGCATGTAATTTTATAAACTGGTTTTTATACAATGAGCCCTTTAACATGTGACAACATAGTCTTCATAATTATTTTCATAGCTACATAATATTCTGTTGAGTAGAGGTTTTGTAGTTGTCTTATCTACTTTTCTTCATTTCAATATTCAAGTAGACCATGGATGAAAAGTTTGTGTCCCTTACAAAATTGATATGTTGATATCTCATCTCTAATTTGATGGGGTTTGGAGGTGCGGCCTTTGAGAGGTGATTAGGGCATGAAGGTGGTTAGGCTCATGAAGGAGCCATCCTAGGTGAGATTAGTGCCTTTATAAAAGGACCCTGAGAGCTCCCTGGTTCCTTCTGCCATGTGAAGATGCAGCCAAATGACAGCCATGTATGAATCAGAAAGTGTACCCTCACCAGACACCAAATCTGCCAGCGCCTTGATCTCAGACATCTCAGCTTCCAGAACTGTGAGAAATACATTTCTCTTGTTTATAAGCCACTAAGTCTATTGTATTCTGTTATAGCAGCTCAAACAGACTAAGGCAAATAGCTTCCTATTTTTATTGATGACAGGAAGCAAATCATACACATTGTTTTTATATAAAGTTTATTATTTCTTTAAAAGGTTTGTATCAATGTTACTGCATATCAAAATACATTATTAATCTTGATCTATGTTGCTCAATCAAATGAAAACATAGTTTTGCCAATATGCGTGTATGAGTACCATTTTACTTCACATTTATTGTTATTTATCATTGAATTTTTACCTGTTTTATTATTTTATTTTCATTATTGTTTCATTATTTTAAAAATTTCTTTGAAAGCTAACAAAATTGGAATTGGTCTTTGTTTATTATTTGTATTAACTACCAAAATTTGATAGAAGTGGAACGCAAAAAATAAAAAATCTAAAATGTGGCATTGACTCAGTAGAGGTGGAGGGGATATAAATATTGGAGCTTGGAAGCCTGGTGACTTTTGTTAAGAAATTGCATGTGACTTTATAGCAGCATGATTTATAGTCCTTTGGGTATATACCCAGTAATGGGATGGCTGGGTCAAATCGTATTTCTAGTTCTAGATCCCTGAGGAATCGCCACACTGACTTCCACAAGGGTTGAGCTAGTTTACAGTCCCACCAACAGTGTAAAAGTGTTCCTATTTCTCCACATCCTCTCCAGCGCCTGTTGTTTCCTGACTTTTTAATGATCACCATTCTAACTGGTGTGAGATGGTATCTCATTGTGGTTTTGATTTGCATTTCTCTAATGGCCAGTGATGGTGAGCATTTTTTCTGTGTTTTTTTGGCTGCATAAATGTCTTCTTTTGAGAAGTGTCTGTTCATGTTCTTTGCCCACTTTTTGATGGGGTTGTTTGTTTTTTTCTCATAAGTTTGTTTGAGTTCATTGTAGATTCTGGATATTAGCCCTTTGTCAGATGAGTAGGTTGTGAAAATTTTCTCCCATTTCATAGGTTGCCTGTTCACTCCGATGGTAGTTTCTTTTGCTGTGCAGAAGCTCTTTAGTTTAATTAGATCCCATTTGTCAATTTTGGCTTTTGTTGCCATTGCTTTTGGTGTTTTAGACATGAAGTCCTTGCCCATGCCTATGTCCTGAATGGTAATGCCTAGGTTTTCTTCTAGGGTTTTTATGGTTTTAGGTCTAACGTTTAAGTCTTTAATCCATCTTGAATTAATTTTTGTATAAGGTGTAAGGAAGGGATCCAGTTTCAGCTTTCTACATATGGCTAGCCAGTTTTCCCAGCACCATTTATTAAATAGGGAATCCTTTCCCCATTGCTTGTTTTTCTCAGGTTTGTCAAAGATCAGATAGTTGTAGATATGTGGTGTTGTTTCTGAGGGCTCTGTTCTGTTCCATTGATCTATATCTCTGTTTTGGCACCAGTACCATGCTATAAATCATGCTGCTATAAAGTCACATGCACACGTATGTTTATTGTGGCACTATTCACAATAGCAAAGACTTGGAACCAACCCAAATGTCCAACAATGATAGACTGGATTAAGAAAATGTGGCACATATACACCATGGAGTACTATGCAGCCATAAAAGATGATGAGTTCATGTCCTTTGTAGGGACATGGATGAAATTGGAAATCATCATTCTCAGTAAACTATCGCAAGAACAAAAAACCAAATGCTGCATATTCTCACTCATAGGTGGGAATTGAACAATGAGAACACATGGACACAGGAAGGGGAACATCACAGTCTGGGGACTGTTGTGGTGTGGGGGGAGGGGGGAGGGATAGCATTGGGAGATATACCTAATGCTAAATGACGAGTTAATGGGTGCAGCACACCAGGATGACACATGTATACACATGTAACTAACCTGCACATTGTGCACATGTATCCTAAAACTTAAAGTATAATAATAATAAAATAAAAAAAAGAAATTGCAAAGCATTGAGTCAAAATATTGCTTATCAAATTAATGCAGGAACAGAAAGCCAAATACCACATGTTCTCATTCATAAGCAGCAGCTAAGCATCAGGTACTCATGGACTTAAAGATGGCAATAATAGACACTGGGGAAGAATAGAAGAGGGAGCAGGGTAAGGGTTGAAAAACTAGCTGTTGGGTACTATTCTCATTATCTGGATGATGGGATCAGTTGTACCCGAAACGTCAGCATCACACAATATACCCACATAACAAACCTGCGTAGGTATCCCCTCAATCGAAATTAAAAGTTGAAATTATTTTTGAAAAACATATTGCTTACTATACTTTGGAAGATAAATGAAGTATCAGCCAGTGCTATGGCCTTGGGTAAATAAGTGGGAAAAAAATCAGAATGTGTTTGTGTGCTGGCTGCTTCTCGAAACTTCCAGCAGACAATTGTGTCACAAAATTCCAGCAGCAAAATTTCAGGTTAGAGTGAACTAGTCTGCAAGTAGAGACAAAAAGGCAATAGATCTTTGTTAGGAAGCATACTGCAGACTAAATTTGACTAGGAATCCAGAAATGTGTAATCTTGTTGAGCGATAAAACCAGCTATGTCTACATACGAATTTAAGCTATTAGGCACTAGTTCCCCGCCCTACAAACTATGCCTATATACGAATTGAAGCTCTTAGACACTTGTTTCCACCCTACAAATTTTGTGAGAGCACTGACAAAAGCAGAATTAGGGAGAATGCCTTTACTACTCCTGCTCATCACTTCAGAGTTGGTGGAGAATGGGAGGTAGACTATAGGCCAGAAACCAAAAACCATGTTCTGTGCCTAAATAAAAATGTTAATAGTAGTTACCCTTACAGAGAGAATAAATTCTGATTTCTTTTGAATAACATACAGTACATTCCCATATCCTTACGGTCTCGTCTGTTTCATCCTCCGTGGCCATCTCTCCACTCCCCACTAGACTGCAGATGCACAGGACCTCCATTTCCCAATGTGCCTTGCTTTACTGAAAGCCCATTTATTTGTAGAGATAGCTCCCTGTGGCTGTCACCCTTTTTCTCCCTTTGCCCTAAATAAACTTCTATTCATCTTAGTATCCATAATAATGTCTCTCACGGTGCTATAAACCAAGAAATAATTTTTTTTTATAAAATCGAATTGGAATGAATCACCAGAGAAAGGTGCCTCCTGGCTGGTGATTCATGATGGTAGAGGAGGCACCCTAATGTAAGTGGAACTGTTTAATGATATTTTTCCAATTATCTCTCTCTCTTAATTCTCTCTCTTAAACACACACACACACACACACACACACACCCCAGGCACATTATACACGTTACTACATGAAGCATGTTAGCTGGATGTAAACCACATATCTCAAACTCTACTACCAAAAAAAAAAAATACTGAAAACCTGCTTGAATTTAAACGTGGTAAATTATGGCATATTGTTTTGTTTTTTCATAGATCCCATTTTCCTTGTATTTTTCTCATTTTGTGTTATAATAGGAACCTCAGAAAGGATTCTTTCCATAGGGTACCCCTACAGCATCCAGAGAATGCTCTGGTAAACAAATGAATGGAACAACACAAAAGACTCAGAATTACAAATTGTATCCCATTCCAGATATAGATCTATTCCCCATCTTAAAATGACATTTTCCCTTTTAAAGAATAGCAAGCCAAATGTGATCAGATTCACAAAACAGCCAGCTGAATAGCATGTGGAATGCTGAAGAAATAATAAACAAAAATGCAAATCAAGCTGGGCACTCTGCCTGGAAAACAGAATCTGTGTGCAAACAACACATATTCATGCCAGTCGTTAAACCCCTTGAAAGGACCTTCACCTGTGCCTCTCTCTAAGCATAAGGCCAAAGAGGAAATAGGTGAATTTTCCACCAACACACAGTGGGAAGGTTGTAACAAGTGAAGATCTTACATCTAGGAAAGACTGGGAAAAAATAATTGATTTAATTTAATTTAATCTTGATGAGGATTAAATCAAGCTTCACCTCTAATCTGACAGGTTGGCATGTGAACATAGGAATAACTACTATCATTACCCAAGAGCAATTCTCAGGAATTACCTTATAGTTGAGCTCCATATTTTAAATTTTATTTTGGTCAATCAAACTCTTTTTTAAAAATAGAGGTGTTAAAGACCTCAAGAACTAGAGTTAGTCTTATTCTAGATTATATGATTGGGCAAATCACTTTTTTCTGGTTCCACCCACATAACAAAGTTAACCATTTTGCAAATTCACAAGTATAAGGCATTCTGTAAATATCAGGTGCTACTATTGTTATAGTTAGCAAGGGAGAGGAAGTGCATTCCAGACAAAATAATGATGTTGTCTAAAGTGTGGCAGTAAGAAAGAAGGCAGGAACAGCTATGGAATAGGTATTCACCTGTTTGACTGGCCCAATAAACTTTACAAATCTTTTTAAGGCCTCCACTAGTCTGTCATTATTGGTTGAGAGTAATTATCTCTCCCTTTGATTTTAATGACTTTTCAAATTTATTTCATCACAGACAACTATTTTCTTGCTATAATTATTTTCTGGACATTAGGAAGAACAATCCTCTGCCTGACTGTGGGGTCCTATGACCTTAGTTTCTCTTAATTCCAATCCAATACGTCAAGATTTCTCACATACAGTTTTCATGTACCCGCTGAAGATTTTACAAGAGTTCACTTTAAGAGGCTACTATTATAGATCCCTTCACTACCAGGATTTCAAAGTCCTTCATTTTCTGCCCTCACTCAAACAATCTAAAATCATTTCCCATTAAACTCTAGAGAGAATAATCCCTTTCACTTCTGGAGAATATTCTTAACCAGGCCTATGTCTCCAAGGCTCAGTCTCTTCCTCCACCTGAAATTTCTTTCTTTCCTTCCAATATCTTTTTTGCCCACTCATCAAAAACAGGTGATCTTGAAGTCTCTACAAGTGTTGTAGCTGACTTACTCCTCTGAATTCATTTAGTACTTCCTGATTCATGACACCATTTAACACTTGTTTATATTTTATATTTCGAGATGACCCAATTTGATTGCACAGGGATTTTGCTTCTCCCATACATATTAGATGTCTCAAAATACAACTGATTAGTGTATTAACTGATTGTGAGTGAATCCGAAAAGTGGTTCAGAAGTCTCAAAAATACAACAAAGCCACTCCTATTTAACATTCATATTCACAGACTTGCCCACTATCTCCTCTGCCAAAAGCCTATTGGCCTTAGGACAATATATAAAAAAGTACATGAATATCAATGGAGGTAAAGAAAGTTTTCATGAAATCAGATTTGTAGGTTTATGCTGTCACTGTAAGGAAAGAACACTTATTTAGGATAACAAACTGTATCTTTTGAAGTTTGATGATGGGATATGCAATAAGTTTCCTCTGAGGGTTGAGATAAAATTTAAGTGAATAAATGATACATAGGGGCTGCTATAAAATCAGAAATGTGGCTTTCTGAAATTAAAACTACCTATCTGTTTCAGTGTAGACCATACGGTATATGCATTGTAAGCATTATTTATATTTAGTATTTAGGTTTTATAAGGAATGAAGAAAAGTCGTACCACACCTAGAAAGGGTGTGAACATAGAAGGCAACACTCATGGAAAGGTCTGTGTCTTGACAATATTTTTGATCAAAAGTTGTTTCCATAGTTACAATACTGTTACCCTTATCTTACATGAAGTAACAAATCACTATATTTTTTAATGTTACTTAGTTACTAAAATATAAAATTCCTGTAAAGCCAAATTATTATGTAAATTCATATTGAATATTTATTTTAAAATAAGCCAGCACAACTACTATGCTTTTTCTGTTAGTGAAAAAGACATGTTGCATTAATGTTTCTTGCAAGTTAGATTTCTGGAAAAAGATATGGGTAGATCTATTCTCAGACAAATTACTTCATCTAAAGAGCTTAATTTGAGAGCTATGTTTATTATTAATATTTGGTTTTACTATTAATTTATTAAGTAAAATAATACTATGATAAAAAAAGAATCAGTTCTCTGACTTTGCAGAATACTGTTTGTTATCCTCATAGTTACCAAATTTAAAACAAATTTAGGCTTGCAATTTATGGAGAAATTTAGAGAGGAGATGAAGAATAGAGGCTTCAGCCACTCAAAGGAGTTATTACACTATTCCTTCTGACAGTGTTTGACTTTTAAAGCTTTAATTTTATGTATTTTGAAGGGCCATGGCATGAGGTCATACTAAAAAGATTTATTATGTGACTGAAATATTGCATGCCTGATACTTTTAAACTTGGAGAATTCCCTTCTTAGATAAAATAATCTGAACAGCAATTTAGAGGAGTGCAACAGCTTGAGTTAGAGCACATGATATGGAAAAGTTTGGAAAAGCAAGGCTGACAGTTTTGGGTGAAGGAAAGGGCAAGGTGGAAGAGTACAGAGAGGAATTGCTCGGAGGGTGTGGTCTCCTGTAGCATCCCATTCTCTGGCAAGGACCTCCACCGGGACAGCCAAAAACTTAATCAAATCATGCAATAGGTGAAACAGAGAGCAGCTGACTGGATTAGAGTTCCTCCAATTATTTCCTCCTGCAAAGAACTTTTGTTACCATTAGAGAAACAAAAGCACATTTGTGTCCCCCACCTTCCATTACTCAAATTCCCTATATTATATCTATCAACTAAGTATTTACATTAAATTAAATAGATGGGCACAGATATCAGTAAGTGGCTGCAAAGTTTATGCAACAACAGCAAGCAACAACTAACCTGGTCTGATCCACCTGTCCAAGCCAAGAAGGCCAAAGTAATTACTATTTTACTATCCCTGCACCTGGATTCTGTATTACATTTCAGGTAGAGTTTTATATGAATTTTACTTTAATTTAATACTGAAACCATGAAATGAAGTAATCCCTAAAAGCACTATGTGGACTCTGGTAAGTCATATGCTCTGATGGATATTCACAGTTATATATTATTAAAAATAAATTTAGAGCTATTACAACCCAATGTTTTTTTCAAGTAAGTCACATAAAATTTTAATGTCCACATAATTTTCCCAAAGGAAACTAATTTCTCTGCATGGCATTATGATAGTCATGGTACTGTTTAAAACACAATGGTAATTGTACGTGTGATTCATGAATTTGGGTGAGCCATATGGTATATATGGTATTAATTGAGCTGGTTGAAATCCAGAAGCAGTGAAATGTTCATCTTCCTCTGACTGTACAAAAGTTCTGAATTCTGAAGCATTATTTATTAGCACATCAGACACTTCATGCTCAGAAATGCTCACAAGTACGTCAGCACTTTCTGCCTAGATCCTTGAATGTCTCTATCAAATTTTCTCTCTGCTTTTACCCTGTCATTGAACTCTTTGTCTCTCACATACAGACACAAACAGATGGACACACAGCTTGTACTTATCTCAGTTTGCAATGCTTTTGCTTTTGTAAATTTGAGTGCTCAAGGGGATTTGGAGACTTTTGGTCATATTCGTTTTTTATTTTTTTACCGAAAAAAAAAATAGCTTGAATGAAAAAGGTGTTCCGTCAAGGCTTTGCCTTCTACTAGGGCAAAATTTTCCTCACTCAAGAAGAAAGTACAATTGACAGCCCCTATTATGACACAGCTACTCTCTTAGGTAGCTGTATCTACTTATTTCATATAATCCTTATAATCACTCCAGAAAATTCACTCATTTTATTCTTATCTCTATTCAAGCATTACCATGTCAGGAAAGCCTTCTATACTAAACTAAATAGGAACTGCCCCTATTATCTCAATCCCTTTTTTTCTATTTTGATTCTTAGCACTTACTATCACCTGACATATTATACAAACTTTGTTTGATTATTTTGCTTCATCCCTATTATAACATAAGCATTTTAGAGTAATCATTTGTCCTGCCTTTATTACTAGATATACTAGGTATCTTCATTGTTTACAAGAGTAGCTGACACGTAGTAGATGCAAATAAATATCTGTAGAATGAATGATAACCTATCAACCAAGGGTTAAAGAACAAAGACTCTGTAGTCTTAATGTATGGGTTCAACTCCCTAAAGATGAAATATAAAATAGTGGCTAAGAGTGTAGCCTTGGAGTCAGACTGCTTAGGTTTGAATCCCAACTTTACCATTTGGTGACTACATGACTGATATGGTTTGGCTGTGTCACTACCAAAATCTCAACTTGATTGTAGTTCCCATAATTCCCACGTGTTGTGAGAGGGACCCTGAGGGAGGTAATTGAATCATGGAGGCGGGTCTTTCCCATGCTGTTCTCTTTACAGTGAATAAGTTTCATGAGATCTGATGGATTTATAAAGGGCAGTTCCCCTGTACAAGCTCTCTTGCCTGCCACCATGTAAGACGTGACTTTTCTCCTCATTTGCCTTCCACCATGATTATGAGGCCTCCCCAGCCGTAAGAAACTGTGAGTGAATTAAGCCTCTTTCCTTATAAATTACCCAGTCTTGCATATGTCTTTATTATCAGCAGGACAACAGACTAATACAGTGATCTTGGACAAGGTATTTACCTTTCCTGGGCTCCAGTTTCCCCATGTGAATGGTGATAATAGTAGTAAACACCTCATAGGTGTGGTGGGTAATGTGAAGTCTAGGGCCCATTGGCCTTTGGGAAGCTGAATCACGTGCTAAGGCCCCCAGTGTGTGATGAATGAAATTAATGGATACTGCATGCTTAGAAGAGTACCTGGCACTTCATGTTAAAATTATCATTAACTTCATTCACTTCAGTTCATAGATGAAGATACTGAGGCTCAGAGAAGTTAAACAACGTATTAGGTGGTAAAATAGGCCTTCAGACAGAGCTGCTTCTGTTGTTACAGGTGTTTTTTTTTTTCCTAAACCGGATTTCTTCTCCTCGTCTTATTCTTTTTTCTTATCATTTTAGTAATGCCATTATTAAAAATTATAATTATTATAGACATTGAGGTTTTACTCAATGTGAACATTATAGATGGTAAATAAAGTAGAGGTCTCTTTTAAGGAAAATATGTAGAACAGTATACTTGGATATATAAAAGGAATTACACTTCATATTCTATTTTCCTCTAAAATCTCTGAGTATTGAATTTTCTACCTACAGAGATAATTTTCAATTGCTTATTTAAAAATGCTTACTGACAAAATGTTAGGCTGAGAGGACTACAAATATAGATACTTTGATAGTTAATAAGGTCTTTTGATTGTTAATTTTACTAGTGTTGCCTTTGCCCTTTCACGTGATAAAAAATTTCATTAGCTTTATAGATTACGTATTTTAGCATCTACCTTTTATTGTATCACAGTAGTCATTTCTCTGATACCCTATAGTAGTTTTTCACACATTTTGTTTTCTAGAGCATCTTTTCTTCAAAAAGCAGTTTACTAGGAAGTTCTCTATAGAATATATCTGAGTGGGGTTGCTCTGATGGGAATAATAGATGTTGTAGAATACAGATTAATTAATTCATTTTTCACCTCCTCCCAGGCAGCCTCTAAAATTCAGAGAAGACTCCAGAGTAAGACAGAGTAAGACAAGCATTTCAAAAGAAATATTGTGAATGAAGACAGATTTCTTATGCTATGGAGTAAAGTCTACTTAAAGGAGATTTTAAAAGAAACACTTTTAGATTTTAAAGAGACACTTTTAGAAGCTTACATGTATTCATCAGTGTTCTCCAGACAAGCAGAACCAATAGAATATCCTTCTTTATCACAAAGTATTGGCTCAGATATGGAGGCTGAGAAGTCCCATGATCTGATATTGCTGTCTGCAAGCTGGAGACTTAGGAAAACTATTGCTGTAGTCTGAAGGCCTGAGAGTCGGAGGTCAATGGCATAGATTCCAGTCCAAGTCTGAAGTCCTGAAAACCAGGAGCACCAAGGGCAGGAGAAGCTCCATGTCCCACTTCAACCATCAGACAGAGAGGGAATTCAATGTTCTCTGCCTTTTTGTTCTATGCAGGCCCTCAACAGATTGGGTGATGTCCACTCACAGTGGGGAATCTTATCTGCTTTATGCAATTGACCAGTTCAAATGTTTATTCTAGAAATACCCTCATAGACACTCCCAGGAATAATGTTTAACCAAATATCTGGGCATCCCATGGTCCAGTCAAGTTGACACATAAAATTAACAATCACAATTAAGATGAGCTTCAAAACTGTTAATTTTCCTTTAGTTCCGCCGTCTTATTCTAAGGTTGATTTATTACCGTCATTTGCCTTTTTAAGAAACACTCAGTGACTTCTAGAGTATTCCAATTATTAAAGCTTTATCTTAAAACTCATCACTGTCTTCTGACTTATTTTTACAATGAGATTAGAGAAATGGCTGATACAGTGATCTGGATTGATTCTTGCTATATGTTCATCTCTTCCTCTCCACTCCACCTGGCTTCCCCCTGCCCATTCCAGGTTTCAAGCATTAATCCTATAGCCAAGGTGTGTAAAAACTAGAGAGAATATAGCAGAACTGAAAGTAGATGCAGCCTAAAGGCAAGAGTTATTCTGGGTTTACGGCACTGATAAGGTGTGGTGGGTAATGTGAAGTCTAGGGCCCATTGGCTTTTGGGAAGCTGAATCAAGTGCTAAGGACCCCAGTCCAGACCAGCCTGGGCAGTGAATGACAGAGCTACCACAGGTCAGGGACTGCCTGTTCGCCTGGAAAATGAGAATTTGAATACATTCAAGATTGCAGTTCAGGGCCCTTTCTCTGATGGGCTTTCTGTGATGGAAAGGAAATGTAAATCTGGACATTGCCTCTATTCATGACTAAAAATCCATTTTTCATAGGTTCAATATGATGGGAGTTTATTTAAGCAGAACAAGAAAAATAATTTTTTTGCACGCTGTGTTTGTGGTCTAAAATGAATCTGCTGCAAATAGTTTAAAAGTATTTATTTTAATTGTGTAATGTTTTTCTGAAAATCATTAAATGTACAAAATTATTTCATCTGGTTTGTGTACAGTTGTGTGTGTGTGTGCGTTCCCAAGCTTGAATATTAACTTGATCTGTTGAGCTAATTAATAGAATTTCCAAGTAAAGCAGGGAGTTATCAAAGACTGATTATGAGTTGATAGTAATAGGATTCATTGGCCCTGACTCCAGACCATATATGTGTGAATATTTTACATTATGTTTAATGAATATTGTCTCCTAAATATGTCCAATTTCCAACCTAAAATTTGGATTTTAGTACTAATTTGCTAGCAAATACTTTTAAAGAGTAAAATGTTAAAGTTTATTAAACACGAGTCCAGCTACAATTACGTGATGAATTATTACAAGTTGTATTAAAGTTTTGTTGTATTTACAAATGTGGGAATGTTAAACAAAAGACACTGATAATCAGCATTAATAGAAGTGCTTTTAATCTTATAAAATAGAAGAAAAGATAAACACAAGAGTATCTGCATATAATTTCAGAGATATTTAATTTTCTCTCTAAGAATATCTGATGCTTTCATAAAGGTTACAATTCTCTTCACAGTCCCATGGATAGGGGTTTGTAACTAATTTTTCTTGATGAGGAATAGAGGATGATTGATTAGGAGGAGAATTCATCTTAGTTAATGTTCTTTGTACTTTGTATTACAAAGAATTAAAGTAGCTGTGATCACTAGCTTTGTGGGAATTTGTAGCTGAAAACATGTTAGGTGACTGGTAGCCACATTGAGATTTCATAAAGATCATGCTTTGATTTTGACTATTGCTTGTTAATAGCACTTCTTTTTTCTTTTTAAAAAGTCATCCTGTTTTCTGTTTGGCTTCACCTCAGCTTGTCTTATGTCACCTCATCCGTCATACAGGCAGGGTTGTTGGCAGGGAGAGCAGTTTCTCAAAGAATTATAATATGACATACTGTGAAACCTCTTTCTCTGTCCTTTAGCAATAGGTTTGACCTATTCCTCTTGCTTAGAGTGGCTATGCACCAACTATACCCTATTAGCCATTCCCTCAGTAAAATTTATTATTATTACAATTAAAATGATGCCTATGTTGAGTAGTTCATGAACCAGGCCCAGTGCTAACCATCCCAGGCTCCTTTGTGTATCTTTATTATATAGATGTTGAAACAGAGAGATAAGGTAAGTTTTCCATGGTTAGTATTAGGTAATGTGTGTCAAAAGTGGGACTCAAACATAGATCCAATCTAAAGTCCACTTTTTTTACCTCTTGACAAGATGTCGC
Source organism: Gorilla gorilla gorilla (assembly GCF_029281585.2). NCBI lineage: Eukaryota > Metazoa > Chordata > Mammalia > Primates > Hominidae > Gorilla > Gorilla gorilla. The sequence goes on along the minus strand of NC_073234.2, from coordinate 60,149,504 downwards.
CTCCATATATCCAGCCTGTATCTTTGTTTTAGTTTATCAATTCATTGGTTTATTTAATAAACATTTATTACATACCTAGGACAAGGTGTTGGAATCTAAAGATACATAGAACAGAGTGGCTGGCCTCCCCAGCCTTTACTCAAGATTGGAGAGAGAAAAATTAAAAATCAAGATTAAAAGAAATCATTGTTTAGAGTAGGAAGAGAAACACAATTCGGTTTTTCTTGTGAAACCCAAGGATAAACTTTGCAAATTAGGGTGATATTGGAGCTGATTCTTGAAGAATGAGTAGGTATTAAGATAGGAAAAAGGAAGCTTTTTTTGAAGAACATCAAGAATGGAAACTAAATTAGCAAAGCTTGAGAGGTAGACAAAGTCTGTATCTTGTTTAGCATCCTAATGGGAATGTATTTTCTTCTAGATGTAGATATAGGGTAAACATGGAAGCATTTTATGCAGAGGATTTTGATGAAGTGAACATTTTGTAAAGATTACTATAGATAAAGAATGCCTGAGAATATGAAGCCTCCTTGAAAACTGGCTGATTCTGGATCTCAATTTTTATAATTCCCTTTTCTTCTAGAAAAGAAACAATTATTTTTGGAGTACTTGTAATAAAATACTCACATATTTGTTTTTCCTTTGATCATATTTATTCTTTTGGGGTTGGGTAGAAAGTTTGAAGAAACTGAAGAAGCAACAAGCTTCTGAATGAAAAGGCATCAGTAAAATGTATGTAAATGAATTCTAAAATGTATTGGAGTTGTAGTTAGTAAAACCAGGTTTCAATTTTGCCTCTGGTAATTAGGAGAGCTTTTTTTTTTCTTTGTAAAAATAAGAATATTTTTCTCCCCCCCCTCATGGCATAATTTGAGCTTCAAAGGATAATATCTGTGAAATTTCTTTGTGAATTTTATAAATATCATAGAAAAGCTGAACTGGAGCTTATAATTTTTGCAGAGGCTTGAAGTAGATGTCTCTTTGCCTTCCACTTTCAAATGGCTTTAAAGTTTTAGTGTAGTTTATAGTGTGGTAATTGTCATTCTTAGTACTGATCACAGTCAATAAATCTTCTCTTGTGACTGACATGATCTAGAAAATATCTCTCTGAGTGATGGGGAAAAAAATCCCAGAGATGAGAGAGAACTCATAAAGTAAAGGAAAGCTGTGGCAAAGGAAAATACAACAGTTTTTCTCCCATATTTATGGATTTAAATCTTCTCAACAGTCAGCCAAGGGCTTCTCAGTCAATATTTGGACCTAAATTTATACACAAGATTTTCTAATATAGAGTTTTAACTTTGGAGTTTCCTTCCCTTTTGAATTTCCTTCCCTTTTGAATATGCCATAGCAGAGCACAGCCACATGAATTTTATAATGAATAAAGAAATTATTACAAAAAATCATTTCAACTTATTAGACCTATTAATTTTATCCTTTATGTTATGAATGGAATTTTGTCCCCTGAGAATTCATAGGTTGAAATCTTAACCCCCATTGTGACAGTAAGTAGATATTGGACCTTAAAGGAGGTATTAAGATTCAATGAGGTGATAAGGGGGGAGCCATATTTCAATACGCCTGGTGTCTTCATAAGAAGATGAAGAGGCATGAGATTCTTCTTGCTCTCAGCATGCATCAAGAGAAAAAGCCATGCCAGGATCCAATAAGAAGGCAGGCATCTGCAAGCCAAGAAGAGAGACCTCACCAAAAATCAACCCTGAAGGAACCTTCCTCTTGGACTTCTAGCCTTCAGAACTGTGAGAAAATAAATCTCTGTAGTTTAAGCCACACAAGCTGTAGAATTTTGTTATGACAGCCCTAGCAGACTAAGCTCTGTATTTCAAGATCTGTAGTCCTGTGTCATGAGAGTCAGGGCATGTTAACTCAGATTTTTAGGATGCCTTGAGTAACTTACAGGAAAAGCGTTCTATTTGAACAAAATAAAAATAATAAAATGCATGTATCAAAAGGGAGAATGATATAGTTTGTATATTTGTCCCTGCCCAAAAGTTATGTTGAATTGTAGTCCTTAATATTGGTGGTGGGACCTGGTGGCAGGTGAATGGATCATGGGGGTGGATTTCCCATGAATGGTTTAGCACCATCCTCTTGGTGCTGTCCTCATGATAGTGAGAGACTTCTTTTAGGATCTGGCTGTTTAAAAGTGTGTGGCACACACTCTCCCTCTTGCACCTGCTTTCACCATGTGAAGTGCCTGATTCTAAGGACTCCCCAGAAGCAGATGCCACTATGCTTCCTGTACAACCTGCAGAACCATGAGCCAATAAAACCTCTTTTCTTATAAATTACCCAGTCTCAGGTATTTTTTTATAGCAGTGCAAAAACAGACTAAAACAGAAAATCGCAATGCAAGAATGGCCTAATGCACACTTTATCTTGGATTTCTTTCATTATTATATTTTCTGCTTCTATTAGTTTATTTTATTTTCTCATGGTTCAGTTAGTAATACATTCTGTGTTAAATAGAGAATCCATGATATCAGTGGTCAGTCTGGAACTGAAAAACAACAAAACAACACAATAAGTACAAGGCATTTCTTCCAATTGTCTGAGAAAGCCATCTAAAGAAGGGTAAAATCTTTGCAGAAAATATTTGCTAATGATATTAGAAGTAAATTAGACCTAAAGCTACTATTTCAAAAGAGTGAACAACATGTAAAGCTAACTTTACTTTTCTGCATGTTATTATATAACTTCTAAAGAAACAAATACATAAATTAGCCTCAAGACTCTATAGATGAAAGCATTGGTTTGTAAGGACTTCATGACCGAAGAGTAGGTTCCCCTGCATGAAGAATCAAGGGTAACTCATAACGATATCATTTGGTTGCCATGTTCCACAAGAATTGTTGGTGTAAAGATCTAATATATTTATATCTATACATGTATATGTGTATATGTACATATATACATATATGATACTCTCATTTTATATTATACTCTTAAAAGAGTTGCATTATATTAATATTTATTAAGCCACGTAGCCAAGCATATTTTACACATGCTTCATAGAAAATAAAAATGTTCATATTTTCCTTCTGTATCATAAGTGTTACATGTGATTTAAGATGTGGGATTTAATGTCTCCTGTAATAGACATTTCCCATTAGTATATTGGACTATCATAAAATGTTTGCTCCATGAGGACATCGCCCTAATCCAACATCAACACATACCTTTTTTCTCAAATAAGGAGAGGTTTATTCATTTATTTATTTATTTCTTGTAAGAAAAAAAAAGAAACATTCACTCTCGAGACCTAGTTTATATCTATTTGTCCTTGGAAGAGTGAGCAGTTGGGCAAGCATCATAAGTAATAAACTTGTCATCAATCTCAGTATTGAGTCAGTGACATTCACTACTCCACCCTTGGGGAATTAATGAAGGAGGGAGACACACAGTGAACTGATCATTATGATATGTGTCATTTGACCTAAAGTTGGAATGAGCACAGGGTGCTGTGGAACATAGAACAGAAGGATCCAGTACAGTGTGGAGCAGACAGAGAATGCCCCTGCCCCGGAATGGAGGAGATGATGCCTTCAAACCTCACCACAAGTCTTCAGGGTGATTTGGGACAGGCTAGCTTGCTTGTCCTGTAGTGAAGAACTAGTAAGGTGATAGGAACCCTCTTCTAAACAAAGTGTGACATCTTCAAGAAAGTGCCATTTCTTCATTTTCTCAGAGTAGTTCTTCATAAAAATAAAAGTAACAAGAGATGGTCAGATTTGCAAAAGAAGAGTAAGGCAGGAATAAGAAGAAGAGAAAAAGAATAAGAATAACTTTAACCTTGGGGACAAAAGAGGGAAAGAAGCAGACATGAAAAGAAAACCACAGCAGTAGTTGTTCTCTATCACCACTGACCCACTAACTCTGAACCAGAAACCGGAGCATGATGTGCTATGCATTTAACATACATTGTCTCATTTAATCCTCAAACCATCCATGAGATCTTCACTATTTTACATATAAGGAAAATAAGAAACAAAGAGGTCAAATAGCCTACACAATGACTATTAGCAGACTGGGGATTTCAGCTCAAGTTTATCTGATGCCCTGATGCCATGCCATCTGTCTCCTTGTTAGCTCTTTTACCAGTCTCATCCTCTCTGCCATTTTTTTGGATTGGTCTGTCATTAATTATCTCCTAGAAAATGGCAATGGCTTCCTAATTACTCTTCTAGCCATTTGCCAAAGTAAGAAGGGTCAGACCAACCCCCTACAGTCCCTCTAGTGCTGTTCTCTGGGCCATCAAGTTCTGTTTCTGCTTGAATTTGCATTTGGCAACATGGTTGGCATAAGCTATAACATAGCAAACCTATCTAAAATGTTTGACTATTTTAAAATATATTTGCAGCTGGGTGCAGTAGTTCACACCTGTAATTCCACAACTTGGGAGGCTGAAGTGGGAGAATTGCTTGAGGCCAGGAATTCAAGACAGCCTGGACAACATAGAGAGACCCTATCCCTACAAAAGAAAACATTTCATTTAGTTAGCCAGGCATGGTGGCACACTCCTGTAGTCCCAGCTACACAGGAGTCTGAGGTGGAAGGATCACTTGAGGCCAGAAGTTCCAGGTTACAATGAGCTATGATTGATTGCATCACTGTACTCAAGCCTGAGCAACAGAGTGAGACCATGTTTCTGCAAAAATGGAATAAAATAAAATATATTTGCAAAGATATGGTTGCCAAGAAAACCACAAAATTCATACTTGGAAGCTGAGATTTCACTACCCTTAAAGATGTCCTTTTCCATATAAAATGACAGCTTCCCTCTAATTTCTAGCGCTGATGAGTTTTTTTAGTTCTGGATGTTGAACTGCTGTTGAAGAAAATGCAACTTCAACACAGTGGTAGAGTTGCCTCCAGTTTCTTCAAGCAAGTCCATCATGCACACAGCTCTTAGGGTGACCTTGCTGAAGTATTTATTTGATCTGTATAGGCCCTTATAATGATTCATCAAAACCTTCACAACAAAGTTCAAACTACTTAGCTTAGTGTATAAGTGTTAGGAGCCTGGTCTCTGCTTTCTCCAGGAGCTTATATCCTATTATTCCCTCACACAGAACCTGTTTTTCCCCCATCTATACCAATCCACCTGTGGTTCCGTCAAAGGAATTACACTCTTCTTTGCCTTCACCTGCTGGTCCCTGGAATAGTTTATCTCCATATTGGTTTAGTCAAATACCAGTCATATTTCAAACTTAAGCTCAGGTATGTTTCTTCAGGGCCCTTCTCTTCACCTCCTTGTCTGATTGACTCTTCACTGTGCTTCCATTACACTTCAAGTATACCTCTATGGAAGACTGATCATGTTTTGCTGCAAGTCAGAGTTTCTTTTCTCATCTCTGCAATAAAGGGTCAGTTCTCTAAGGACTCTGTATGCCAGCATTCAGCACTGTCCCTACCCTTTTAGTAGGTGCTTGGTAAATGTTTTCTGATTTATTAAATGGGATACAAGAAAGAGATGTAAGGAATTCAAGTAAAGTAAATGAAGAAATTAAGAGAAAAGCCCATTGAAAAAGAAAAATAAAATGGCAGGTATCCTCCGTTGAGAATATCTTGTGTGCAAATAAGGCCTATGCATTATGTATTATTATTATGTATTGACTTTTAAAAAATGAATGGATGAATATTTGATGGGTAACTGGAGGAAAAGTGAGAGAATAAGCAGTAAAGTGTACAGAAAATTAGAAAATGCTGCAGATAAAGTGTGAATGGGTACAGCAATGACAACAAATTTTTTCTGATACTTCATATGATGAATTTCCAAATGAAGACTCCCAATGATAGACTACTTAAAAGTCGTAAGACCAGTATCCAACTCCTCCAATTAATTAGTTGTTTCATTTAACTTTAGTGGTAAGAATAAGTTAACCTTTGAATAAATTGTTATTTTGTAAAGGGCTTTCATATGCATAATCTCATTTAATTGCACAATAGTTACGTGAGAAACTCAAGGCAGGTATTGCTGCTATTTTACAAATGAGGAAGCAGAATTGAATTAAATGATTTGCCCAATGGTACTTTCCAATCTGTGTTGTAACCAGAATGGATCTTTAGATCATGGCAGCCAGCCACTCATTTTGTAGATAAAGAACAGCGTAGGAGATATGCCTGGACTAGCTCAGGGTTAAGTAAGTGGTAGCCAGGTTTACCCATTTCATATCTCCCAGTCAGGTGCATTTCTAATCAATCTAAATTGTTTCTTTATCATTGTTTATATCATGTGCTTTTAAATGCCAAAATATAATTCTTTATCTTTGTGCTATATTTTCAGATTGATAGTATCCCTGCATTAAAATGTTGTATCTCATAACCTTGTCTCTGGGAGCTATTACTTGCAAAAACCCTGACTGGTAAGGTTTGTGAAAATTGACTGTCTAAGAAAGTGAACTGATCCTGTTCTCTCTTAGTTCCTAGCTGAATCAGGACAATGGGAAGCATTTTCAAGCAAAAACAAAATATCTGATATGTCATGTCCTACTGGCATAGCCTCAATCTTGAACCTGATGCCCCACAACACCCCACCGTGACTGCCAACACCTGCTTTATTGAGGAGGAAATGCAGGGGGTGAAATTAACATGCTGCCTAGTTCTGTGCAAACACATTTATACCTCACCAACCACAATCCCATCCAACCACACACATACACGTAGAATTAGAATTCCTTCTGCTCATTAGCTACCACTATTGTTTCCAAATTGCTGAAGACTCATTACTGATTATGTAAAAACCTAGAACATATCTACATCTAACAAAGGAGATAATTGCATGCCTAACACCTTATTTTATTAAAAGCATTGTTTTATGGATATTGCATTCAGAAAGCATCTACAGACAATGGAAGTGATGCACTTCAAATCTAGGGAAAATATAGACCTCACTGGAGATGGGGAAAAAAAGGAAGACAAAACTTACCTCAAGGGGTGGTTGTGAAGGTTTATGAAACATGTTAAGAATCTGTCTTGAAAGATATATTGAAAGCAAAAAGTTTTAAATATTGCCACATAGTTCCATATTACCATGATGTGAAATTACAGGTTTTATGTGTGTGCAATCAAAAGCTTACTGCTCAGTTTGAAAAGTTTTGCAATCACTACTCCACCAGTGAGGGTCAACCTTCAAGGCACCTACCTCAATTCAGACATCATGCTGTGAGGCCAGTAATAAGGAGAGTAAAAGTCTCTGCCTCCTATCTATTTATTTGTGTCTTTGGGGCCCATAATCTTTAAATCTTTAAATATTTTGAAGGAAACAAGTTTATTTAATGTTCGCCACCTAGCTGCAACATTAAAGTAGAGATATTTGTAAATAAAACCGTGACTATTGTGAGAGAATTATATTAGACTTGACTTGTTTTGCTTCTACAACTCAATTTGTGTGCCAATAGAAGGATGATAATGCACTATAGAAATTTATCAGAGCTTCTAATTTCATAACTATTTTTACCTAAAAGTTTCTGCCAAGATTCACTTATCTAAGCTTTGCCACAGAGAGATGCAGAATTAAGATGATTTCTAGGTAAAATGCAGAGTGACTCAAATAATCCAAGAGAAAACTTTGCAGAGAAGAAAGAAGAGAAGGGAGAGGAAAGAGGGGAGGCAGAAAGGGAGAATAAGGTCACATTTTCTGCCTGTTTGACATACATCTTCCCTTACAAGCCCCTCATCTCATAGGTATGGCAATTTATAGAGTAGTAGAAATCATGGTTATATCTGTCCTTATCCATTCCCTCAGGAAACCATCTTTTCTCTCTCCAAGGGCTCCTGGTGGAACTGTAAATTATGATGCCCTACCCATTCCCAAAGATATGTATAAGAGCATCCTTAACCTGCAGTTCTACACACCTCAGGATACTGTGATTTATACAGAAGCATATATGTGTCCTAGTCTGAAAGCATCAGAGTCTTTCTAAAGACTATGAGAAAGGTCTCAACTCTCTTTGGACTATGAGATATAAGAATTCAGGTTGGAGGCTGCCAGCATTCTTCTTTCTGTCTATATAGAAAGATGTTGCCTGAGAATTAAGCTCACAGACAAACCTAGGTGATATCATTTAAGTTCCTAGGTCCAACTCTGCTTGGAATTCTCAGTTACATGAGTCAGTATGTTTTGTATTCTTTTCTTTCTTAACTACGTTAATTTGTGTTGAGTTTCTTGCTACTCAAAAGATGTGACTAATACAGCCTTTATATGGGTTTTTCTTAAGTAATCCTCTTGAAAACCTAATTTTACAGATGAGAGGCTTAGAGAGGTTAAGTAAATTATCTAGTTAACATCTAGGAAGTGTCATCGCTAGATACAAATCCAGATAGGATTTCCTTGAACATAAACCCGAAGACATTCAGAGTGGACCATGGGGGCCTGGCATTCTTGATAGTTGTATTCTTTGTCCTTTTTATTTAATTTTAATTTTCACTTATTATTTTCTTTAATTAACATTTCTTTCTTTTTATTTTAATGTATCTTTCGCATAAAAGTTCCGATGGCTGAGTTTGTCCCACGTCAGTAGGAATAACTCACCTTCTGCAAATATGAAAACTCTGTTGCAGTGCTTACTGTTGTATAATGTGATCATTTAGAATAATTTGCAGTGGTAAAGAAAAAGCCAAACAATGACTCACAATTCTCTATTTATTATTTTGCCATTAAAAGTAATGGAAAAAAAACTACAATTACTTTTGCACCAACATAATATATTACTGATTTCATACACATTTATACCTCTATCACATTTCTGATACTTTTTCCCTAAGATTTTTAAAGGAAATATTGAGAGAGAATTACTAGGCAGCAAAAGATTTCTATGCTCCCAATATGGTCCTTCCTTCTGTTACTAAATCCAGCCTATTCTTTCTTCACCTATAAAATCTTTACTCCAATGCCTTGACCCCCAAATCTTTTCATATGTAAATTTAAAACCTCCTTTTTCTAACCCTCTCTTATTTCTCCTCCTTAGCCCCACTGTTCTATTCACTGCTACAAAATTTATACGAAATTTAATTTTTATGCCTGCCTACTTGCTTTGCCACATGTGAAGAAATCATACTAATTAGGGCCTTCCACTGTGCTCAGCCATAGATATGCAAAAATTATGATATGATTCACAGCCTTAAAGAGCACTATGTTTAGTTGGAGAGACAGGCATATTAATAAAACTTCATAGCAAAGTCAATAATTAGTCTTATGATATGGATATATACGCTTGCAAAGGGAGCCCAAACATAAAAGCAACTAACACAAATAAGACCCAATGGGAATGTTAGATTTCATACATAATTGGAGAGGGAGCATTGGTGTCAAACAGAGACATGCTAGACAGAAGATGCAACAAACACAAAGACATGAGGCATAAAGGAACTTAGCTTGGGTCACAAACACATTTTGGAATGTCTGTCCTGCTTATAATAATACCATTCAGGACACAGGCATAGGCAAAGACTTCATGCCTAAAACACCAAGAGCAATGGCAACAAAAGCCAAAATTGACAAATGGGATCTAATTAAACTAAACAGCTTCTGCACAGCAAAAGAAACTATCATCAGAGTGAACAGGCAACAGAACATGAGAAAATTTTTGCAATCTATCCGTCTGACAAAGGGCTAATATCCAGAATCTACAAAGAACTTAAATAAATTTATAAGAAAAAAAACCAAACAACCCCATCAAAAAATGGGCAAAGGATGTGAACAGACACTTCTCAAAAGAAGACATTTATGCAGCCAACAGAAGTATGAAAAAATGCTCATCACTGGTCATTAGGGAAATGCAAATCAAAACCACAATGAGATACCATCTCATGCCAGTTAGAACGGCAATCATTAAAAAGTCAGGAAAAAACAGGTGCTGGAGAGGTTGTGGAGAAATGGGAATGCTTTTACACAGTTGGTGGGAGTGTAAATTACTTCAACCATTGTGGAAGACAGTGTGGTTATTTCTCAAGAATCTGAACTAGAAATGCCATTTGTCCCAGCAATCCCATTACTGGGCATATACCCAAAGGATTATAAATCATGCTGCTATAAAGACACATGCACACGTATGTTTATTGCAGCACTATTCACATAGCAGACTTAGAACCAACCCGAATGCCCATCAGTGTAAGACTGGATAAAGCAAATGTGGCACGTATACACCATGGAATACTATGCAGCCATAAAAAAGGATGAGTTCTTGTCCTTTGCAGGGACATGGATGAAGCTGGAAACCATCATTCTCAGCAAACTATCACAAGATCAGAAAACCAAACAATGCATGTTCTCACTTATAAGTGGGAGTTGAACACTGAGAACACAGGACACAGGGAGGGGAACATCACACACTGGGGCCTGTCGGGGGGTGAGGGGCAAGGGGAAGGGTAACATTAGGAGAAATACCCAATGTAGGTGACGGGTTGGTGGGTGCAGCAAACCACGAGGGCACTGTATACCTATGTAACAAAACTGCACGTTCTGCACATGTAACCCAGAACATAAAGTATAATAAAATAATAATAATGGTAACAAAATCTTTAACAGCAACATCCCTTCCATCAGAATTTAAAATGTGGCTTAATTTTTTTAAAATTAATTAATTATTTATTTATTTTGAGACACGGTCTTACTCTGTCACCTAGGCTGGAGTGCCATAACATAATCATGGCTCACTGCACTGCAGCCTTGACTTCCCTAGGCTCTGGTGATCCTCCCACCTTATCCTTCCCAATAACTGAGTAACTGTGGCTACAGGCTCATGCCACCACACCTGGCAAACTTTTTTTTTTTTTTTTTTTTTATTGTGAGATGGGGTTTCACCATGTTGCCCAGGCTGGTCTTAAACTCCTGAGGCTCAAGTGATCTGCCTCGCTTGGCCTCTCAAAGTGTTGGGATTACAGGAAGGAGCCACTGCACAGGGCCTAAAATTTGGCTTAAAAGAGAAAGGAAGGGAAAGAAAGAGCGATCTCAAGCTGTTGGATCTATAAACTGTGAGTTTCTCCATTGCAACTGCTATGTGGAAGACAGAGGCAAAGAAAGCCATGAAGCCATGAAAACAATAATAAATCATACTAAAACAAAGTTCTGAAGCATTCTTTCATATGTTCAAGTGTATTATGAAATCACGATAGGGCAGGCATTGTTAGAAGTTCAGAAAACAAAAATGCAGGCCCTGCTCTCATGAAACCAACAACCTAATGCAAAGAACAGACAATAAACAAACCAACAAGAATGCATTAGATAGTGATTAGAGCTATGATGCAATTAATCAAGGGGATGTAGTAAAGAGTGTTTGGGGCATTGATTTAAATTGATGGTTCAAAGAAGGCCTCTATAAGGAAGTTGCATCTAAGCTAAGATTTTAGTGACAAAAAAAGAAACCAAAAAAACAAAAAACACTAGTGATGATTCAGAGGAGGAATTTCCTAAGCTGAGAGTACAGGAAGGAGTAAATATAGCATATAAACAGCATAGAAAGAAGGTCACAGTGATTAGAACTTGGTGAGTGAAGGCAAGAATAATAAGAGGTAAGGCAGAGAGGGAAGCAGGAGCCAGATGAGGTAGGACCTCTATTTCAGGGTAAGGATTTTGGGTTTTATTTTACACTTAATCATAAACCATTAAAGTAGACTAAGTAGATGAGTGCTATGTTCAGATATAAGTATCTAAAAATAACTTTAACTTGCAAGAGGGAAGCAGGGAAATCAGGTCACAGAAAACCTGAAACAGCTCAGGTTAGAGAATTTGGTAACCAGGTAACCAGGCTGGTATCACCGTAGATGTAACAAACAGGACATCTGGAGATAGAGAAATGGCTTGCTAATCAATAAGATGAGATGAAGAAAAAGAGAAAGCAAGAACGATTCATAGGTTTTTAGCTTAAACAATTAAGTGGATGAAGATGAAATTTTCTGATGGGTATGACTGTGAGAAAAACAAGTTTTGATTGAGTGGAGTGAATTAAGAGTTTCCTTTGGGCTGGGCCTGGTGGCTAATGCCTGTAATCCCAACACTTTGGGGAGCCAGGGTTGGCGGATCACCTGAGGTCAGGCGTTCAAGACCAACCTGGCCAACATGGTCACACTCCATCTCTACTAAAAATACAGGAATTAGCCAGGTGTGGTGGCACATGCCTGTAGTCCCAGCTACTCAGGAGGCTGAGGCAGGAGAATCTCTTGAATCTGGGAGGCAGAGGTTGCAGTGAGTTTAGATCGTGCCACTGCACTCCAGTCTGGGTGATGGAGTGAGACTCTGTCTCAAAAATAAATAAATAAATAAATAAATAAATAAATAAATAAGTGTTTCCTTCGGATCATTCTAAGCTTGAGATGACTACTGGACATGCAGGTGGGTATGTCAAGTGAGCAATTACATATTCAAGTCTGCAGTCCAGGCGACCAGTCTGGGGTGAAGCTATAAACTTGTTGTAAATCTTCATGCAGATACTATTTAAAGCCCTGAGCTGGAGGATATTACCCAGCCAAAAAACACACACAGAAGAAAAAGCTCTGGCCATCTAGAGATTAAGACAAGGAAGAAAAGTCAGCAGAGGAAACTAAAAAAGATGTCAGTGTGATAGAAGATAAACACTAGAGTGTGATATTTCAAAAGCCAAACGAAGAAAGGGTTCAATAATCAGAGAATATATAATTATGTTGAATAGTTGGAGAAGTTCAGTAAGATGAGGCCGCAAGTATAACTATTGGGTTTGGAAATGAGGAAGACTTTAACACTTTGATGGTATCAATTTTAGGATAGTGATAGAGATAGAAATTGTACTGGAGTAAGTTGAAAATAAGAAAGAGAAATTATTTAGTAGAGAGATTACACTGGTACGATTTTCAAGATTCTATTTTTAAGAATACCAGAAATATGCTGGAAGAGCTGAAGGAACAAATTCCTACAATATGTATGTGTGCTGAGGAAAATGAACCAGCAGAGTAGCAGAGATGGTGACACTGGGGATGCAGGAGAGGGAAGGGACGGGGCGGGAGGCTCTTGAGAGGATGTTAGGGGATTAGAGGACAGGATCAAGGAGTAAGTGAGGGAGTGTACCCTTTGATGTGTTACAACAGATGTGGGGGCACTGCATCTGTTGTAATAGGACAGACACAGGCTGTCAGAAGAGTGGTGGATTTGGGGGTATATAGGTATGGGAGCTTCTGCCTAATTGCTCCTATTTTCCCCTTGAAGGTATTAGCTAAAAGGAAGAAAGGAAGGAAGAATGTTGGAGTTTGAGAAAAGGGAGGTAATTTGAAATAAATATTTTAGATAACAGGAGAACAAATGTTCCAGAGTGACAGAGTAGGATTTCTGACCAAAGTTGAGCCCTCACTTGAGATTTGTGGTTGTGAATATAAGGTGAGACTACTTGGTACAGTTGTGTGTTTTTTCCAGCAACATTAATATGCTCAAGTATTTAATATGGGAATTGATGCAGGATTTTTTTGCTCCTTAGTTCAGCGAACATCTGGGTTCTTGTCACACGATCAGGAAAGATTAGGCACGCAGACACATTGAAAGGCAAGGAGAGCAGAATTTATTAAAAGAAAGTTCTCAGTGGAAAAAGAAGGGGTCCTGCCAACAGGCTCCTACCTCACAGATTGAATACCAGGCCACCACACACACGAGCTGAAGAGGCCAGGCTCCTCCCCACTGCATAAGGTGCAAAGCATGGGTGGCTCCACCCCATTTTTCCAGTGTACAGGTGGGCCCCCAGTCTGTTGTGGGCATGCACAGACAAGACCTGGAGCAGTTTCCCTAATCTGCATAAAAGCATCTGATGTAAACACCTGTGGAGCAGGTTGGAGATCCTCTGGGGATCCTCCCTTATCTGCCTCCTGCATCTATCAGAATGGCTGAGGTTTACCACCCTTGGAGTTTTCCAGGCAGATATTGAAGGAAGGAGACAGATGCATGAAAAGTAAGAGTTTTCACAAGTAAGTATTTTTAATTATTGGCCATGAAATCTAAGCTGTATAACCATAGCAATGAGAATTACAGGAATGTAGTTGCTATAGAAAACAGTTGTAAAGAATTAAAGGTTTCAATGAAGGCAAAGAATTGCTAGAGTAGAACAAGACTAAGTAAGCTAACTGTAGGAGGGGGGCAGTGAAAGTCAAAAGATTGAAATAAAAATTCTGGTGGTGTTTAAGTTTCATATAATTATAATGTGGAAAGACCATGTTATTGTTAAATGAGATGGGGTGAAATTTTTAAAAAATACAGGTGAGGTCAAGGAATTAAGAAAGCAAGGTATTTGGTAGATCATCCAAGCAGACATAGAATCGGCAGGAACAGTTCCAGAGTGTGTATGCTGAGGAAGGCAGGGAACAACCACTGAAGTCACCATGAATGAAAGGGGTGTGGCCTGGAGGCTGACAGGTGAAACTCAGAAGGAGGGTGGCAGTTGATACAGCTTGCTGGCACAAATTTCAAAGAGCCTGCTGTATTGGAATGAGAAGGATGGAGAATGCGTGGAAACAGCCCCAGGAATGGCAGAAGACACGCCTTCCCCTTTTCTGAGCCCTGAGGTATGTTCAAGGAAAACAAAAACAAAACAAAACACTCTTTACTCCAGAGTCTTGCCAGGTATGCAGTGTCAGCAGGATTCGATGGCCACATTTCTTTTTTTCTTTCTTTTTTTTTTTTTTTTTGAGACAGAGTCTCACTGTCGCCCAGGCTGGAGTGCAGTGGCGCGATTTCGGCTCACCTGCTCACCGCAAGCTCCGCCTCCTGGGTTCGCGCCATTCTCCTGCCTCAGCCTCCCGAGTAGCTGGGACTACAGGAGCCTGCCATCGCGCCCTGCTAATTTTTTGTATTTTTAGTAGAGATGGGGTTTCACCGTGGTCTGGATCTCCTGACCTCGTGATCCGCCCGCCTCGGCCTCCCAAAGTGCTGGGATTACAGGCGTGAGCCACCGCGCCCGGCCACATTTCATATAAGACAAGAGAAGAGAAGGCATGTTCAGAAAATAAGTTACTGAAAAAGGGATTGGCTCTTTGTCCCAAAGGGCAAAATGGAAAAGATCTGGAGGGTGAGGTCTGGAGAAAGGGCAGATTAGACGCTGCAGTGTTAGGTTATAATCCACCTAAAGAGTAAGTTTACATTAAAAATCCAGCCCACAAACATAGCATGTCCACAGATAAGAAAGCAGAGTTTCACAGACCACTCTCTCAGTTAGTATGTGTGAAGAACTTCGATCAGTTGTATTCTATTTATATAAAGAGAAAATGCCATTCGGGGCTCTCTAAATCATGTTTATGACCCACAACCCTGTTTTGGAAAACCAATGGAATGGCTGTTGCTTTTGCTTCAGGTTTCTTTTTCAGAGAGGTTTTCCCGTTGTTTCCTAAAGTGGCCTACCCCGTTATTTTCTATCTTCTTTCCATGTTTATTAGCTTTGTGATGCTTATAACCAACAGTCATCCTGCTTCTCTTTCTAGTTAGTGTTGTCTACATCCTCTCCAACATGTGAATTTTATATGGGCACGGCATGTCTGTCTTGTGTATCTTTTCACCGCCAGCACAGTACCTGGCATGAAACATGCTCTATATAAATAGTGAATTGACGAATCATTAGGAATACCAATTTTAGGTGTTCTAGACTACAAAGTTTCTTAGTTGTCTCTAGAACTGTATTAAACATCTTCTGTGCTTACTAAATAAATATCCTTTGGAAGTTATCTAAGAAAGTTTTCTTTATCCTTTAGCTTAGACTATATGTCAAACAGTAAAATGAAAAAGAAAAGCACACTAGATATGCACCATCAGTCCCTCCAGACTTTCTTCCCTTTCCATCCTGTTCTGTGACCCTTTGTTGACTGCATTCCCCTCTGGCTTACAGCTGGGTCCAGGGAATAAAAGCACCGATAGGAGATCCAGAAGTAAGGGAAGCTGGAGAACAGGTGTTTATTCTCCGACTCCTCCTCCTGGGAATGGGTTGCAATGGCTGTGCTACTCTGTGGAAAGATCTCTCAGGTTTTTGTAATTGCTCCTTCCCCTTGCTCCTTGAGGTCTAGAGGTGATAATAGTCCTCCCCTCACCCTTAGACCCAATCCCTTGTCCCATGCTCTTTACTCTGCCCACGACTTTCTAAATAGTTCTGTCCTTAAACTCTCCCCAATTGCCTCATTTGTCTCCTGCCTGGATTCTGATTGAAACACAAATATTTTTATTTAAAATAGTCCAGTACCATCTGAGGTGCCTCTGGGTTTAAAGTCATGCCAAGGGCATTTCGGAACAAGTCCATAGATGCCTAAGAAGATATGTTTTCCACTCTCCATTTCTAAACTTATGGAATTGAGAGGGTGTTTTCTAGCTACAGGCAAACGTTCCATTTTCACCATGCCAGTGTCATTCCTTCAATCAAAACCATTTATCAACTACCTACTGTGTGCCAGATTATGCTAGGCACTGAAGATACAAGTAGTCAAATAGGCCTCAGTGCCTGACATTAAGAAACTTAAGACATTCTTCTGAAAAATCTATCCCGTGTTTGGTATTCAAAGCAAAATTAGGTTGAGTGCAACATTGTGAAACACAAAAAATACCCAATTTGAAAGCTGTGGAAAGAACAACTAAATATATACATATAAAAAGTCTCAGTCTGATAATTAGAAGATATTTAATATTTTCATAGATAAGTAATAAAAATATTAATATATTACTTTTTGAAGCATACACATAACTGTGGTTTGATATGAAATTCAAAAAAGAATCAGAAATAATATATGCACCTATATATGCATACGTACATATAGGTACATATATATTTCATTTGAGTAACAGTAAAACACAGCTATAAAGCAGAAACAATTAGCTCAATTTTTTCAAATTAGGTAAGTCACTGTCTTCAATGCAATATTCAAATAGGCAGTGCTTGCACTCCTAATTTAGGATCTATTGCACAAAGCAATTTTTATTAGGGCCCATTAAGTTTATTTTGTGGTATGCCCATTGATTTGACCTAAACTGCTTAGCTATAGTAAACTTTTTCATCCTGCTAGCCTCAAGGGAATACTGGGTATGACTCATGAAATGGAGTTTGAGATATCAAGGTTTTATTACAGGTTTCCAAAGTAAACTTTAATTTAGATTTAGATTCAAGCCTTAGCAATCAGTTTAGTTTTTATCATGAGTGAAAAACTAGGTTGATAATTTAACGTACTTTAACACTTGCTAAAACATTTCTTCACATTACATTTTTGTAAAGCAGAAGCCATTATTGATACTTGGATATTTTTTCATAAATTGTTCCACTTACATAGAAAAATATGCAAAATCAAAAAGGTATCCATATCATAAAAACTAAATTCAATATTATTTGAAAAAGTAAAATCCATTTAAAAACCACCTTCAAATTAAAGTGATGTTGGATTCATTAAATTTCTGTTAAGCCTTCATAAAACCTTTCCTTTTTTCCTAGAAATTAGAAAAATGTGCCAATTAAAATAGAATAAAGTTTGAAGCTAAGTGTATCTCAGGATGGCTAACATAATTGGTATGTGTTGTGGGGTTGAATTGTGTCCTCCTAAAGATATGTACCTGTGAATGTGACCTTATTTGGAAATATAGTCTTTACAATGAATCAAGTTAAAGTGAGATCATACTGGATTAGTCTGAGCCTTAAGTCTAATGACAGATGACGTTAAAAGAAAAAAGGAATTTGGAGACAGACAGACAGACACACACACACACACACACAGAGGGAAAGAGTCATGTGGTAATGATGGGAGCAAAGAATGGAGTGACGCAGCCATGAGAGGAGGAACTCCAAGGATTGTTGCATTCACCAGAAGCTAGGAAGAGGCAAGGAAGGATTCTCCCCAAGAACCTTAGGAGGGAGTGTGGCCCTGCTGACAACTTTCTATTGAACTGCTTGCCTCTAGAACTGTGAGTGAATACACTTCTGTTGTTTTAAGCCACCCAGTTTGTGGTACCTTGTTACAACAGCCCTAGGAAAACTAATATAGTATACAGAGTTTTCACAGATGACCATATTTTTCTCTTTCATGGGGATAAAAGGCCAATGACATGTATTTAGTTAAAATAAACAAGCAAAATATATGTAATTACAAACAAAACATAAATTAGGCCATCCAGAGAAGCCTGCCAGAGTAGCTAAAGAGTTCTGCATGTTCCGTGACAAAACATTTATAGTATATTCAGCTGCAATTTAAGGATAGTTCTGATATCTTAAGGAGCATAAAGTTCTTTTTACAACTTATTCTTTAAAAGATGTTAAACATTGAGGAACTAACATTAGAGAGTGTCTATCGTATGCCAGGCCCAATGAAAGACATTTTATTTTTTGGATGTAATCTAATCCTTATGTATTAGTTGGTTCTCACACTACTATGAAGAAATACCTGAGACTGGGCAATTTACAAAGGAAAGAGGTTTAATTGACTCACAGTTCCACATTGCTAGGGAGGCCTCAGGAAACTTACAATCATGGCAGAAGGCACCTCCTCACAGGGAGGCAGCAGGGAGTGAGTGCAAGCAGGGGAAGTGCCATACACTTATAAAACCATCAGATCTAATGAGAACTCACTCACTATCACAAGACTAGCATGAGGGAAACCACCCCCATGATCCAATCATGTTCCACCAGGTCCCTCCCATGACACATTGGGATTATGGGAACTACAATTCAAGATGACATTTTGGTAGGGATACAGCCAAACCATATCATTCCATCCCTGGCCCATCCCAGTCTCATTTGCTCACATTTCAAAACACAATAATCCCTTTCCAACAGCCCCACAAAGTTTTAACTCATTCCAGCATTAACCCAAAAGTCCAAGTCCGAAGTCTCATCTGATATAAGGCAAGTTCCTGCTGCCTATGAGCCTGTAAAATCAAAAGCAAGTTAGTTACTTCCTAAATACAATGAGAGTACAGGTATTGGGTAAATACACGTGTTCTGAATGGGAAAAAATTGCCAGGATGAAGGGACTACAATTCCCATGAAAGTATGAAATCCAATAGGTAGTCATTAAACCTTAAAGTTCCAAAATGATCTCCCTTGACACCATATTTCACATTGATGCAAGAGGTGGGCTCCCAAGGCCTTGGCTTTGCAGAGTACAGCCCCCTCCTGGCTGCTTTCATGAGCTGGTGTTGAATATCTGCAGCTTTTCCAGGCACACAGTGCAAACTCTCAGTGGATCTACCATTCTTGGGTCTGGAGGACAGTGGCCCTCTTCTCACAGGTCCACTAGGCAGCGACCCAGTGGGGACTCTGTTTTGGGGGCTCCAACCCCACATTTCCTTTCTGCACCATCCTAGCAGAGGTTCACCATGAGGGTTCTGCTTCTGCAGCAAACTTCTGCCTGGACATCCAGACATTTCCATACATCCTCTGAAATCTAGGTGGAGGTTCCCAAATCTTAATTTTTGACCTCCGTGTACCCACAGGCTCAGCACCACATGGAAGCCACCAAAGCTTGGGGCTTGCACCCTCTGAAGCAATGGCATGAGCTTTACCTTGGACCCTTTTAGCCAAAGCTGGAGCTGGAGCTGAAGCACTTGGGATGCAGGGTACTATATCCCTAGGCTGCACAGAGCAGGGGAGTCCTGGGCCCAGCTCAGGAAACCATTTTTTCCCTCCTATGCCTCCGGGCTTGTGATAGGAGGGGCTTCTGTGAAGGTCTCTGACATGCCCTGGAGACATTTTGCCCATTGTCGTGGTGATTAACATTCAGATGCTAATTACTTATGTAAATATCTGCAGCAGGCTTAAATTTCTCCCCAGAAAATGGGTTTTTCTTTTCTATCACATCCTCAGTCTGCAAATTTTCCAAACTTTGATGCTCTTGAGGTGAAACCCTGTCTCTACTAAAAATACAAAAATTAGCTGGGCATGGTGGCGGGTGCCTGTAATCCCAGCTACTCAGGAGGCTGAGGTAGGAGAATCACTTAAACCCAGGAGGAGGAGGTTGCAGTGAGCCGAGATCACACCACTTCACTCCAGCCTGGCAACAGAGTACGACTCTGTCTCAAACAAAAAAGAAAAAGAAATTTCTTCCACCAGATACCCTAAATCATCTCTCTCAAGTTTGAAGTTCCACTGATCCCTAGGGCAGGGGCAAAATGCTGCCAGTCTCTTTGCTAAAGCATAACAGGAACGACCTTTGCTCCAGTTACCAAGAAGTTCCTCATCTCCATCTGAGACCAACACAGCCTGGACTTCATTGTCCATATCACTATCAGCATTTTGGTCAAAACCTCTCAACAAGTCACTAGGAACTTTCAAACTTTCCCATATCTTACTGTCTTCTTCAGAGCCCTCCAAACTGTTCCAGCCTCTGCCGTTACCCATTTCTAAAGTCGCTCACCCATTTTTAGATATCTTTACAGCAGCACCCCACTACCTCATATCAATTTACTATATTTGTCTATTCTCACACTGCCATCAAGAAATACCCAAGACTGGGTAATTTATAAAGGAAAGAGGTTTAATTGACTCACAGTTCCTCATACCTGTGAGGCCTCAGGAAATTTACAATCGTGGCAGAAGGTACCACATCACAGAGTGGCAGGAGGGAATGAATGTAAGCAGAGGAAATTCCAAACACTTACAAAACTGTCAGATCTCATGAGAACTCACTCACTATCATGAGAACAGCATAGGGGAAACCACCTCCATGATCCAATCACTTCCTACTAGGTCCCTCCCACGATACGTGGGAATTATGGAAACTACAGTTCAAGATGAGATTTGGGTGGGGACACAGCCAAACCATATCACTTTACTCTGATATTGAAATTATAGTATCTTCACTTTCCAAATAAGGACATTATAGAGTAGTTGCCTAAATTATAAGTAACTTCCCTAAGATCATACCATAGTAAGTAGCAGGGGTAAAATCTGAACCTAAGTCTAAGGCAGATCTAGGTTTTGTGGGACCTAAGCTTACACAATAGGTAGGGGGAGAGCAAAAGACAACAGAACATGAAATGCATTGCCTTGTGCTAATGAGAGGCCCTCAAGCTTAAGCTTTATCTGGTTAGCTCCTGCCTGAGCGTCCCTGACATCCAAGCATTTTATTTTTCCAGGCATTAGACAGGTAATACAAGTTAGTTATAGAAAAATAATAAAATGCACTCATCATTTTTATTTATTTAATTTATTTATTTATTTTGAGACAGAATCTCCCTCTGTCGCCCAGGCTGGAGTGCAGTGGCACAATCTTGGCTCACTGCGACCTCCACCTTCCGGGTTCAAGCGATTCTCATGCCTCAGCCTCCCAAAGAGCTGGGATTACAGGTGCCTGCCACCATGATTGGCTAATTTTTGTATTTTGTATTTTAGTAGAGGCTGGGTTTTTTCATGTTGGCCACGCTAGTCTTGAACTCCTGACCTCAGGTGATCCACCCCCCCTTGACATCCCAAATTGCTGGGATTACAGGCGTGAGCCACTGTGCCCAGTCTACACTCATTTAAAAATCACTCAACATTCTACCAGCCAGAGTTAATTGCTGTTAAGTACAGATTGTATACATCCTTCAAGAAATCTTCCTATACATAAGTATTTATATCTTGTTTCTTTTTCATTTAATATATTATTGACATTTAAAACATAAGCCACAACACAACAGTTTCCTGTTGTGTTATGTAGTGTATGTAGTATATGTTATGTATGTAGTATATATGTATGTAGTATATAGTGTTATGTAGTATATGTAGTGGCTTCTATATCAATTTTTATTAGTTTTTTGGTATCAAAATAACATGTTATTAATTTAAAAATAAAATATTGCTGTTAAGCTTACAGCTAATAACAGGAACCCCTGTAACTCCATCATCCAAACTCATACCCTAGAAGCAATCTTTTTCATCTCTAGCTATTTTTTCTTGCATTTCCTCTAAAATTTAAGATATTTATCTAATATTCTCTAAGATATTATCTACTGACCTTCTAATGTGGAATACATGAACTTAATATTTTCACATTTCTCTTAATTTTTTGTTCTTTCATTTTTCTAAACATTTTAGTTCTTAATATTCAGAAATTACCTTTTTATCATTATGTTAATGTCATTCATTGACAAATCAAGAGATACATATTTTCTTTCTTGTGCAACATATTTTCTTCTGGAATTAATAATGGTCATTATTTATTAGTTATCATTTATTCCTTTGTTACCAGTTCTTTCAAATACTCAGGCAGAACTCTGAACCCTTCTGAACACTACATTCTACATGGTCACACGTTAAATAAACTTTTCATTCCAGTTTGTTGTTGTTTTCAATAAAGACATTCCTGCTGGTCTTCCAAATATACTGCTGTTTTCTAGGCCTGCAACTCAGCTACCGACATGAGATCTCCCTGGGCTCTTTTATGATGATTCCAGTTTTCTTTGCTCCAAAATTTAATGTCCAAGTTGTTCTCTTTATTCACTCCCTCATTTTGGTGGAATATATCCTGATAATAGTTTCCAAAGCATGTGTATATGGAAGACAAATTATTTGTGAAACGTGAGTGCCTGAAATGTCTTTATTGTCATATGTGTTTAATAATGTCTGGCTACAGATTTCAAGCTCAGAAATAACTTTCCAACAGGATTTTGAAATCATTACTCTATGGTCTTTAAGCTTCCAATATTGTTGAGGAACTCAAGGCCATGCTGATTCTCAGTCTTATCTAGGTGACCAGATTTTATTCCCCACTCCCCAGAAGATTTTAGGGTTCTTGTTTTCCCCTTAGTTTCCAATATTCCTAATGATGTGCCTGGTGTCATCTTCCATTCATTGGTCAAAAATTCAATGATCTCTTCTAGTTTAGAGACTCACATGTGTCTATTCTAAGAATATCTCTTGTATTATTTCTTAGATAAGCCCATCTTTGTTTTTTTTTCTGAAGCTCTAATTTTATTGAAATATTTTGTTTAAATAAAATATCAATATTATTTAATCATATATTTTGTTATTTATTCCATTTGTATCACTTCATTATTTTATTATTATTAAATAAATTGACTCCAATTTTGGTATTTGTTTTTAGCCACTGTATGGTTTCATATATTTCACTGAAATTAAGGCATAGTTTTCCTTTAAATATCTTGATTTTTTAAAAATTTCTTTTCTAACTTTTCAAGTTAGCATATTTGGGTTAGTGATGAATACAAAAGAACAAGTTGAACACAGGTTAGCAGGGAGAATGAGTAATGTTTGGCTACTTACATAAGTATTACAGCAAAACAAACTTATGATGTCCTAAGCTCTTTTAACGTTGATGAGCTGCTGTGTTCTGACAACTGAATTAGTCATCTTTTGTGCTACATCATGGTGTGGAAGAATCCCATGAAAATGTGCATTATTCACTTATGGAATACCAAATATCCAGTCTTCTTTGTTCATGGTTAGCTTTACTTTTTTAACAGGATAAAAATGATAATTTTTTGAAGATTTTTTTCTCTATTATGATATGTCACATTAGCCACCAAAGCAATGATTTTTTTTCCTTTTGAAAGAATAAGATTGGTGAGCACTTTCAGAATGTTCTAGGTAACATGCAAACTCTCTCTCATCTTTTTTTAAAAAATATTTATCTCTCCAAAAATTGCTGCCAATTTTATTTAACAAATCTACTCATTCTGGTCTTTGTTCCCATTTCTCAAATGGTACCAATGACTTGATGCTTATTAATCCAATATTAATTTTTATCTCACTCAAGCTGCCTTGATACTGTTAACTATTCATTAGCCACTGAGTGAATGAAATGAGTAATTTTCCTGCATCACTCAGTACTACATCCTTGGTCCTTTGCTTCTGACCCTAAGTCTAGTTGCTCAAGTTTGTACATGTTCATAATTTAAATTGCCATTTGCATGCTAACAACTACAATATTCAAAACAACCTATATCATTTTTCATCACATTGAGCTCTTGTATCCTAAAAAATTGATATGCTGCACAGTTACCTATCTCTGTGCCAGTTCAGCTGTGTAGGGAAACTAATTTGCAGTGACAAGGGGAACCACTGAAATACGTTCCATTCTCACATTCTCTTTAAATTAACCTTTTATGAAATGTTATTTTCTGGCCATGATGATTCATATAGCTCCCTTTAGTCTCAGATCTCCTATAGCGTTCAGTTTTAGCCATTGAGCTTTTGTGTTTTGCTTTAAATCTGCTTGTTTTCTTTACCCAGTCATATTGTAAATTCACGGTAAGCAGAGATTATATTCTCTACCATTATATCCCTAAGAGCGTCCTTCACTGGGCAAGGGTAGGTACTCATTAAATACTCATTGAAAGCTTTTTAATCAAATTGGTGGGATTTTCCCCATATTTTGAATTCAGCTCAAACATCATTTAATACATATCCTTTTTTTAGTTAAAAAAATCACAAACTAAGACTTTTTAATCTGGTTACTGGCCTTTAATTTAATGTTAACTGCCACTATTAGGTTGCATTACAGATCCAAAGAAAATACTGACTGTTGGTTATTTTCTGGCTTGTGATTGATGAAATGTTATTGAGTAACATTAGGTCATATTCTTTGTCAGAATGTGACTTGGAATTTGGCAGCTACACCATCAATTAGCAATATTGCTGATAACCTGTATTTTATATAGCAAGTAATTTGTTTTTCCATAGTAGCTGGGAGAAGGAGAGAAGAAAATGATAGTTACTCATCACCACAAGTCATCTGTAGTAAAAATAATACATTTGAAATATTCTTTAATGCTCTTTTTAAAAATCTCTTAAAATCTTTATGTGGTTATGTGTGTGCACACATGCATGAGTATCTTGGTAGGATTTCTGATCCAACATTAAGTATTAATTTACTTTATTGCCCACTTTTAATCTAGCAATTTGATGCTTCATTTATTACCTAAATTTCTGAATCAGAGCCTAATATTCATGTTGCCATACCAAGGTTCCAGGAGCATTTACATTGCCAAGCCAAAGAGTTGCTAACTTTGCCTATTTTTTGTTTCCCTTTTCTGAAATGCATTTATTGAAACAAACTCAGACTTCACTGCTTTTCACATTTTAAAGTAAGTGAAAAAGTGTTTAATGTCTACTATGTATCAAGTAATGTGGTAGGTACTTTTCATAATTCAAAAAAAAAAATAGGACCTAAGTAACTTAGACCAAAATAATGCACAGCTTGTTAGGTACCAATCTGATTTTTATTCTTCAATCTTTTCTATTCTCAAGTCCAACTTTCAACTATTGATCCACCACTAACACAGACATTACAATTTTTCTGCTGCATACTTCTAGAAATATAATTGATATTGAAATTCTCAGGCCCACATTAAATAATAACTTTTATGACTTTGAACTAGCACCAACTAATACTGTGTAACATTGATTGACTAACACTACATTAGAATGAAGTAACCAAAAAATCTGGGAGGGAAAAACTATTTTTCAGTGTTCTAAGTAACATAATTAACATGTCATCATTGATAAGAGTTGCCCAGTTTGGAATTAGACTATCAAAATCATGCACATTCATGGCATTAATTCAGTTACCCTTCCCCATAAAAATAAAAATATTATAGATTTCCACTTGTTCAACCCACTTTTATTTTCACCAAGACTATCAATTTGTGTTCTAAA
Organism: Gorilla gorilla gorilla; assembly: GCF_029281585.2. Lineage (NCBI taxonomy): Eukaryota > Metazoa > Chordata > Mammalia > Primates > Hominidae > Gorilla > Gorilla gorilla. The sequence goes on along the minus strand of NC_073234.2, from coordinate 60,123,915 downwards.
GAGCATAAATAATATATCCCATGCCTCAAAAAGTGAACATGTATACAAAAGTAGACAGGAAGAGCAATAAGCTTTTTTGAAAGAAACTAAAGCAGTTTGGGAAAGTTATAAACTTAACAGTTCTTAATGAAGGAGTCACTATTTTTAAAAGTTCTTGCTTTAGAATTTATGACCCAATTGATAATGAAATAAAGGATTAATTGCTTCAAGTCAGATTTACAAGTCTAAGATGCTGCTATAATTCATTTAAGATTTTCTATGTATAAACTATACATTTTATAAAGTTAAGAATTATTAATTTCCATGAACCTTTGCTTCTTAGTGTATACTAGCCAATTAATAACCATTGACCAACTATTCTGAGACTCTGTCCTATCAGCATTCACATCCTGCCATGCCTACAGACCTATGGGTGATAATCAGGCATACATTCAATGCTTGGTGAGGCATATTCAGGCATACATGAGTTTATGGACTATAAATGCAGTAATTGCATTTTAATGTAATTTTCTTAAAAGTAAATTTTTCTGAGCTACATCTGTGTTGATATTCCGAATTATAGTTTTTCTAAATAGTTATCTGAGAGTGACAGTAATAAAACACGCCCAACCTATAATATTTAAGAATGATGTGGGCACATTTTCTGCATTTCTTTCCAAATGGTCCTTTTAGACAAGTACACCTGTCTCTGGCTTAATTATTTTAATTTTTTCAGGAGAACTCTTCTGCTGGGTGAAAATTGTTAAGTGAAAAAAAATCCATGTATTCTAATAGGAAAAATTATTAGACATCCCCCCATTCCACCCAAAGATATCCAGTTTTCATAGGTAGAAAAACGTTTCAATTGAATGAGGACAAGTTTATATATTTTAAAGGATTTGAAAATAAATACATAAAGTTTGTACATAAAAAGCAAGGTAATTAAGGTTTATTACATTCATCAAAGAATATTTGATAGTGGGCTAAGGTTGGTAGAGTTAGTGAAGGAAGATGCAAAAGAGTCATTCTTTGGAAGATGGTAGAAACTCAAGGAATGAGACTTGATCTTTGGATTTATCAACATGAAAGTCATTGATGGTCTTGAAAAGAAGAATTCCTATAAAGACTAATGAAATGTTCGTAAGTTATCTCTTTATTTATTTATGTTTTCAAGACAGGGTCTGGCTCTGCCATCCAGGCTGGAGTGCAGTGGTGCGATCACAGCTCACTGTAGCCTCGACTTCCAGGGTTGGCCTCCCACCTCAGTCTCCAGAGTATCTGCTGCTACAGGCATGCACCACCACACCTGGCTAATTTTTTGTATGTATGTAGGTATGTATGTATTTACTTACTTACTTATTGTAGAGTGGGGGTTTCACCATGCTGCCGAGGCTAGTCTCAAACACTTGGGTTTAAGCAATCTGCTCACCTTGGCCTCCCACAGTGCTAGGATTACAGGTGTGAGCCACCATGCTTGGCTTCTTTTTAATATTTTATTTGTGGTAGGTGTTAATTGTTCTTCTGGAGTATATTAGCCTAATTTTTTTTTTAAAAAACAGTATCGTTATTTAAAATAATCAGATATTCCTTGTTGTTGTTTCAGCACCAATATTTAATTACCAACCCCTTCTTTCTTTCAACTCTTGTGTATCTCCTGTGTACTATGTTCACTTTTTAATATAGGAAGTTAAATGAGGTACATCATATCTGATCTCTTAAAAGCTTTATAACAGAATGAGACAATTTATGGTGAAGAGGTAGTAAAGAGTAAGACAAGACTTAGTTCAAATCCCAGACTGAGTCCTCTTCAAGAGGACTAATTATATTGTGAATATATGAGTGTAAAATACTATTAGTTAATTGATCCCACAGTAAATGTTCTCATCTAGTGTGAGAAAAACATCTTAATGTGTCCAGTACAGCCACCAACACCTAATAAGTGAGGGATGCTATACATTCCCCAAACCCTTAAGTCACCAACAGTGATAAACCTCATTTCATTCATAAGACATGTTTAAAAACAACAAAATTCCTTTAAAAATCTAATTCAGATTTTTTACAAATTAGCATTAGCATATTGACACCTTAACCAAGTTGTGGAAACACTAAACTAAAATTAAATCATAAATTCACTGAAGTGTTCCAGTTCTTTATTATGATGTATATTTTACACATTTTGTTTGTATTGACGTGTTGAAATGGTGGGTTTTTAAAATTTTTATCTTTATTTTAAGTTCTGGGATACATGTACAGGATGTGCAGGTTTTCTTACATAGGTAAATATGTGCTGTGGTAGTTTGCTGCACCTACCAAACCATCACCTAGTTAATAAGCCCAGCATGCATTAGCTATTATTCCTGATGCTCTCCCTCCCTTCACCCCACCCACTGACAGGCGCCAGTGGGTGTTGTTCCCTTCCCTGTGTCCATGTCTTCTCATTGTTCAGTTTCCACTTACAAGTGAGAACATGCAGTGTTTGGTTTTCTGTTCCTTTGTTAGTTTGCTGAGGATAATGGTTCCCCATTCCATCCATGTCCCTGCAAAGGAAATAATCTCGTTCCTTTTTATGGCTTCATAGTATTCCGTGATGTATATGTACTACATTTTCTTTATCCAGTCTATTGTTGATGGGCATTTGAGTTGATTCCGTGTCTTTGCTATTGTGAATTGTGCTGCAATAAACACAGAGGTGCATGCATCTTTGTAATAGAATGATTTGTATTCTTTTGGGTACATACTCAGTAATGAGATTGCTGGGTCAAATGGTATTTCTGATTCTAGATCTTTAAGGAATCACCACACCATCATCCGCAGTGGTTGAACTAATTTACATACCCAACAGTGTAAAAGCGTTCCTATTTCTCTGCAACCTCGCCAGTATCTGCTGCTTGTTAACTTTTTAAAAATTGCCATTCCAACTGGCATTAGATAGTATCTCCTTGTGATTTTGATTTGCACTTCTTTAATGATCAGTGATGTTTAGCTTTTTCCTGTTTGCTGGGCACACGAATGTCTTCTTTTGAGAAGTGTCTGTTTATGTCCTTTGTCCACTTTTTAATGAGGTCTTTTTTTAGTTGTAAATTTGTTTAAGTTCCTTGTAGATTCTGGATATTAGACCTTTGTCAGATGGATAGATTGCAAAAATTTTCTCCCACACTGTAGGTTGCCTGTTTGCTCTGATGATAGTTTCTTTTGCTGTGCAAAAGCTCTTTAGTTTAATTAGATCCAATTTGTCAATTTTTGCTTGTGTTGCAATTGCTTTTGGTGACTTTAACATGAAATCTTGGCCCGTGCCTAAGTCCTAAATGATATTGTCTAGATTCTCTTCTAAGGTTTTTAAAGTTTTGGGTTTTACATTTAAGAGTTTAATCCATCTTGAGTTAATTTTTGTCTAAGGTGTGAGGAGGGGGTCCAGTTTCAACGTTCTGCATATGGCTAGCCAGTTTTCCTAGCACCATTTATTAAATAGGGAATCCTTTCTTCATTGTTTGTTTTTGTCAGGTTTATTGAAGATCAGATGCTTGTAGATGTGCAGTCTTATTTCTGAGCTCTGTATTCTGTTCCATTGGTCTATGTGTCTGTTTTTGTACCGGTATTATACTGTCTTGGTTATTGTGGCCTCATAGTATAGTTGAAGTCAGGTAGCATGATGCCTCCAGCTTTGTTCCTTTTGCTTAGGATTGTCTTAGCTATACAAGCCCTTTTTTGGTTCCATATGAATTTTAAAATAGTTTTTTCTAATTCTGTGAGATTTCAATGGTAGTTTAATGGAAATAGGATTGAATCTATAAATTACTTTAAGCTGTATGGTCACTTACGCGATATTGATGCTTGCTATCCATAAGCATGGAAAGATTTTCCATTTCTTTTTTTTTATTATTATACTTTAAGTTTTAGGGTACATGTGCACATGTGCAGGTTTGTTACATATGTATACATGTGCCATGCTGGTGTGCTGCACCCATTAACTCGTCATTTAGCATTAGGTATATCTCCTAATGCTATCCCTCCCCGCTCCCCCAATCACACAACAGTCCCCAGAGTGTGATGTTCCCTTTCCTCTGTCCATGTGTTCTCATTGTTCAATTCCCACCTATGAGTGAGAACATGTGGTGTTTGGATTTTTGCCCTTGGGATAGTTTGCTGAGAATGATGGATTCCAGCTTCATCCATGTCCCTACAAAGGACATGAACTCATCCTTTTTATGGCTACATAGTATTCCATGGTGGATATGTGCCACATTTTCTTAATCCAGTCTATCATTGTTGGACATTTAGGTTGGTTCCAAGTCTTTGCTATTGTGAATAGTGCCGCAATAAACATACGTGTGCATGTGTCTTTACAGCAGCATGATTTATACTCCTTTGGGTATATACCCAGTAATGGGATGGCTGGGTCAAATGGTATTTTTAGTTCTAGATCTGTGAGGAATTGCCACACTGACTTCCACAATGGTTGAACTAGTTTACTATCCCACCAACAGTGTAAAAGTGTTCCTATTTCTGCACATCCTCTCCAGCACCTGTTGTTTTCTGACTTTTTAGTGGTTGCGATTCTAACTGGTGTGAGATGGTATCTCATTGTGGTTTTGATTTGCATTTCTCTGATGGCCAGTGATAATGAGCATTTTTTCATGTGTCTTTTGTCTGCATAAATGTCTTCTTTTGAGAAGTGTCTGTTCATATCCTTCGCCCACTTTTTGATGGGGTTGTTTTTTTTTTTCTTGTAAATTTGTTTGAGTTCATTGTAGATTCTGGATATTAGCCCTTTGTCAGATGAGTAGCTTGCAAAAATTTTCTCCCATTTTGTAGGTTGCCTGTTCACTCTGATGGTACTTTCTTTTGCTGTGCAGAAGCTCTTTAGTTTAATTAGATCCCATTTGTCAATTTTGGCTTTTGTTGCCATTGCTTTTGGTGTTTTAGACATGAAGTCCTTGCCCATGCCTATGTCCTGAATGGTATTGCCTAGGGTTTCTTCTAGGGTTTTTATGGTTTTAGGTCTAACATATAAGTCTTTAATCCATCTTGAATTAATTTTTGTATAAGGTGTAAGGAAGGGATCCAGTTTCAGCTTTCTACATATGGCTAGCCAGTTTTCCCAGCACCATTTATTAAATAGGGAATCCTTTCCCCATTGCTTGTTTTTCTCAGGTTTGTCAAAGATCAGATAGATGTAGATATGCGGCATTATTTCTGAGGACTCTGTTCTGTTCCATTGATCTATATCTCTGTTTTGGTACCAGTACCATGCTGTTTTGGTTACTGTAGCCTTGTAGTATAGTTTGAAGTCAAGTAGTGTGATGCCTCCAGCTTTGTTCTTTTGGCTTAGGATTGATTTGGTGATGCAGGCTCTTTTTTGGTTCCATATGAACTTTAAAGTAGTTTTTTCCAGTTCTGTGAAGAAAGTCATTGGTAGTTTGATGGGGATGGCATTGAATCTATAAATTACCTTGGGCAGTATGGCCATTTTCATGATATTGATTCTTCCTACCCATGAGCATGGAATGTTCTTCCATTTGTTTGTATCCTCTTTTATTTCATTGAGCAGTGGTTTGTAGTTCTCCTTGAAGAGGTCCTTCACATCCTTTTAAGTTGGATTCCTAGGTATTTTATTCTCTTGGAAGCAATTGTGAATGGGAGTTCACTCATGATTTGGCTCTCTGTTTGTCTGTTATTGGTGTATAAGAATGCTTGTGATTTTTGTACACTGATTTTATATCCTGAGACTTTGCTGAAGTTGCTTATCAGCTTAAGGAGATTTTGGGCCGAGACAATGGGGTTTTCTAGATATACAGTCATGTCATCTGCAAACAGGGACAATTTGACTTCCTCTTTTCCTAATTGAATACCCTTAATTTTCTTCTCCTGCCTGATTGCCCTGGCCAGAACTTCTAACACTATGTTGAATAGGAGTGGTGAGAGAGGGCATCCCTGTCTTGTGCCAGTTTTCAAAGGAATGCTTCCAGTTTTGGCCCATTCAATATGATATTGGCTGTGGTTTGTCATAGATAGCTCTTATTATTTTGAGATATGTCCCATCAATGCCTATTTTATTGAGAGTTTTTAGCATGAAGGGTTGTTGAATTTTGTCAAAGCCTTTTCTGCATCTCTTGAGATAATCATGTGGGTTTTGTCTTTGATTCTGTTTATATGCTGGATTATGTTTATTGATTTGTGTATGTTGAGCCAGCCTTGCATCCCAGGGATGAAGCCCACTTGATCATGGTGGAAAAGCTTTTTGATATGCTGCTGGATTCGGTTTGCCAGTATTTTGTTGAGGATTTTTGCATCAATGTTCATCAAGCATATTGGTCTAAAATTCTCTTTTTTGGTTGTGTCTCTGCCAGGCTTTGGTATCAGGATGATCCCGGCCTCATAAAATGAGTTAGGGAGGATTCCTTTTTCTATTGATTGGAATAGTTTCAGAAGGAATGGTACCAGCTCCTCCTTGTACCTCTGGTAGAATTCGGCTTTGAATCCATCTGGTCCTGGACTTTTTTTGGTTGGTAAGCTATTGATTATTGCCACAATTTCAGAGCCTGTTATTGGTCTATTCAGAGATTCAACATCTTCCTAGTTTAGTCTTGGGAGGGTGTACGTGTCGAGAAATTTACCCATTTCTTCTAGATTTTCTAGTTTATTTGCATAGAGGTGTTTGTAGTATTCTCTGATGGTAGTTTGTATTTCTGTGAGATCGGTGATAATATCACCTTTATCATTTTTTATAGACTTAGACTCCCACACAATAATAATCGGAGACTTTAACACCCCACTGTCAACATTAGACAGATCAATGAGACAGAAAGTTAACAAAGATACCCAGGAATTGAACTCAGCTCTGTACCAAGCGGACCTAATAGACATCTACAGAAGTCTCCACCCCAAATCAACAGAATATATATTTTTTTCAGCACCACACCACACCTATTCCAAAATTGACCATATAGTTGGAAGTAAAGCACTCCTCAGCAAATGTAAAAGAACAGAAATTATAACAAATTGTCTCTCAGACCACAGTGCAATCAAACCAGAACTCAGGACTAAGAAACTCAATCAAAACCACTCAACTACATGGAAACTGAACAACCTGCTCCTGAATGTCTATTGGGTACATAATGAAATAAAGGCAGAAATAAAGATGTTCTTTGAAACCAATGAGAACAAAGACACAATATACCAGAATCTCTGGTACACATTCAAAGCAGTGTGTAGAGGGAAATTTATAGCACTAAATGCCCATGAGAGAAAGCAGGAAAGATCCAAAATTGACACCCTAACATCACAATTAAAACAACTAGAAAAGCAAGAGCAAACACATTCAAAAGCTAGCAGAAGGCAAGAAATAACTAAAATCAGAGCAGAACTGAAGGAAATAGAGACATAAAAACCCTTCAAAAAATTAATGAATCCAGGAGCTGGTTTTTTGAAAAGATCAACAAAATCGATAGACCGCTAGCAAGACTAATGAAGAAAACAGAGAAGAATCAAATAGTTTTTCCATTTCTTTGTGCCCTCTGATTTCCTTGAGTAGTGGTTTGTAGTTCTCCTTGAAGAGGTCCTTAGCTGTATTCCTAGGTATTTTATTCTCTTTGTAGCAATTGTGAATGGGAGTTCGTTCATGATTTGGCTCTCTGCTTGCCTGTTGTCAGTGTATAGGAATGCTTGTGACTTTTGCTCATTGATTTTGTATCCTGAGACTGCTGAAGTTGCTTATCAGCTTGAGAAGCTATTGGGCTGAGATGATGGAGATTTCTGGATATAGGATCATGTCATCTGCAAACAAAGACAATTTGTCTTTCTCTCTTCCTATTTGAATACCCTTAATTTTTCACTCTTGACTGATTGTATACTTTACATACTTAAAGCCATTTGTATTAAGTTTCATTCCATAAACATTTAAAAAATTATTTAGTAAAAAAAAAACTCCTGTTGATAAGGCTATTTTTTCACTCTCTAATTTTAATAATTAGACTCAAACACTATGTCTCTCCAATTTTCTTCATTCTGGTATTCAACATTAGGTAAACATTTAAAATTCTATTATCTGCTATATTATGCTTTATCAGGGACATTGGTTTGATTTTCTTTATTTTAGGAAGCACTGTCACCTCCTTCTTTAAAACATTTTTACTATTTTAAAATTTGCGCTGTATATTTTTCTAAGCTGTGTGGTTGACAAAGCAGTACAAATTAATTTGTAAAGTACCAACGGGTTATATAAACATTTGAACACAGACATCGTCTTCTGATAGGGTCGATGAGGTATGTGGTCGCCCTGATGCTATTTACACAATGCTCTAGAGAATTTTCTATAAAGGGCCTGCAGATAGTTAGCATTTCAGGCATTGAGGTCCATACAGTCCCTGTTACCATGGTAGTGGGAATAAACCATAGACAATACATCAACAAATTGATGTAACTTTATTCCAATAAAACCTTAGTGACAAAATAGGTGGCAGGTCAGATTCATCCTTTAGGTCATAGTTTGACAACCCTTCTCTAGAGAACCAAATATGTGCTATGTTATGACTTTCTCAGTAGACTATGTTATTTCAGTGACACATGCTTTTTTAACATTAAGTTCAGAGTTAGAAGAAGAACATAGGAGTTTATTCAACTTTATCTTCAAGGTACATGCTGTGGGTTACCTCATGAGTGTGAAACTATATTATTAAAAGTTATTTTGGATTCTTCAGAAGCTAAACCAATTCAGATGTGATTTAAGAAAAGTTTGCATACAAAGAATTCTATAGGGAATAGTAGTTAAGCCTTCACTTCACTATGAACCAGTGAAGTTTAGGTTTATATCCTTAAAAATTAGTATGTTTAATTTTAAATATTAACAGGAACTACTTGTGATTTATTCAATTTAAGGAGTATGTAGGGAGGGCGAGACAACATGTAAATTTCAAAATTACTGAGATGATTTATTTAGGAAAGTTTGTGAGGCTGATTATAAACATAATTTTAAAATAAAATTTTAGAAATGAAAAATATAAATGCCTGTCTGTTAAAAAGTAAATCATTATACTAAAATGTAAGAAGCAATGTCTCCTTTTCAGAAGTAAAGGCATGAGTGTGGTAAGATACAACATATGAAAAATGTTAAAATAGATGCAAAACCCACAGGTCACGGGAAAAGAGAAAAAGGTTAGTAAGTAGGGCAACAGAATATATTTACAAGTAGATAATAATGATATTAATATTTTGATTTTATTATAATCATTTGTGGAAACTAAGTTATTATTCAGTGGTGACACAGAGTGTGTCACAGATCAATGCACCCATCAAAATACTCTTCTGCTTGAGAAAAAGGGACTGGTAAGACCTCATTTCAAAAGGTTTTCTGTCAAAAATTTACTTCAGACACGGTTATTAGATTAGACTCTAAACTCAAGCTGTACACTGCCAGCTGTAATATACACAGAACAATTAAATTTGGGAGATTTTATGAGTCAATGGACAGAAAGTCTACACTATTAAAACCATTCTAGGGGATTGCTTTTCTGAACGCTAAGTAATTTAGTGTTTACCAAAAGAAGCATAGAAACTCATATTTTAATATGAATATTGAACCAATTTCTTCCTCTGATAAATTTCCATAATACATTCGGACATTTTGAAGGATCTAAAGAACTGTTAATTTTGATAAGTGCATATCTCCAGTTTGTCAATAGAACAAGATCTATGGACACTTTGATGCCAAATCTAAGTCTTCATGCCTAATCTTAAAATCAGAGTACAGCCATTAGCATACATGAAAACAGAATTTTTAGAGAAACAGGAGCTAATTTTCCTTTGACAATTTTCTGCAGATAATTAAATAAAGCAGAATTACCAATAGCTAGCAAGGATTGTTGACTTTAAGTTTAGCTATATGTATTTTTGTTATGATTGGTGATATTTTATTGCACCTTATTTTTAATTTTCAAAAGTTTATAATAATTTAATATTTAGACAATTTCCTTGCAACTTTCAAAGGACTGCTGCTAATTTTATTAGCAGTTGTTCCAGAGATATATATGTCTGTTAAGGTTCCAACAGGTTATAGGAGGTATGTATTAAGTGTGTAGTAGAAAATATATCAATGATAGTATTTATCAGATGAATGGAGGGCAATTAAAATTGGAGGTCGGAAAAGACATACATGGAAATTAAGTGAAAGATAAAAGACTAGGAAAAGATGGAATTCCATCCTTCTTACCCTGCTCCAACCTAGACTGTTTCACTGTCTTTACCCCCTAGTTCCTTCCTGTATCATCAAGTGTACAGACAGCAGAAATTATGCCAAGTAAGTGAAGCCCAGAGTTGAAGAACAGGGTGAAGAACAACAACAAAAAAATAGATTTTATAAACTATACTGGGCCGGGCGCGGTGGCTCACGCCTGTAATCCCAGCACTTTGGGAGGCCGAGGCGGGCGGATCACGAGGTCAGGAGATCGAGACCATCCTGGCTAACACGGTGAAACCCCGTCTCTACTAAAAATACAAAAAAAAAATTAGCCGGGCGTGGTAGTGGGCGCCTGTAGTCCCAGCTACTCGGGAGGCTGAGGCAGGAGAATGGCGTGAACCCGGGAGGTGGAACTTGCAGTGAGCCGAGATCGCGCCACTGCACTCCAGCCTGGGCGACAAAGCAAGACTCCGTCTCAAAAAAAAAAAAAAAAAACTATACTGATGACCCCAATCCCCCTCACACATCTCTATTATTTGAAAGAAGTTAGATGATATGGTTTAGCTGTGTCTCCACCCAAATATCATCTTGACTTGTAGCTCCCGTAATCTCCATGTGTCATGGGAAGGAACCAGTGGGAGGTAACTGAATCATGGAGGTGGGTTTTCCCATGCTGTTCTCATGATAGTGAATAAATCTCATGAGGTCTGATGGTTTTATACAGGGCAATCTCCCCTGCACATACACTCTTGCCTGCCACCACATAAGGCATGCATTTGCTCCTCCTTTGCCTTACCACATGACTATGAGGCCTCCTCAGCCACGTGGAACTGTGAGTCCATTAAACCTCTTTTTCTTTATAAATTACCCAGTCTCAGATATGCCTTTATTAGCAGTGTGAGAACAGATTAACACAATAGGAAACCAATTTCTATACTAAACCTATGCTTACATATTTTCTTCATTCACTCAGCAAATATTTGTAGAGTATTTATCATGTGTCAGATATTGCTCTGGGCATCAGAGTTACAACTGAGAACAAAAGTAGACAAAGATCTCTACCCCTAATGCAGGCTCTTAGAGAATAGATTGGATTAGGAAAAGGTGTATTTCATAAAACAAAATATTTTTCTAAAGATCGAGATTCTCACAAGCCAGAATACTAATATTTTATTAAATAGAAAAGCATGTCCCTTATTTACCTCGGAACTTAAGCTAAACTTCTGTGGTAGAAACGCAAGTCACTTGTTTTGCAACTAAGTCAATGGTCCAGTTTATTTTTCTGACTGAAACTTTTTATTCTATTTCTATTCTTACTCTGATACATTTCCATAAAACATTTAGACGTTTTGAAAATCTAAAGAACCCATAATTTTAGTAAGTCCGTATCTCCAATTTGTCAGTAGAATTGATTTAGTTCTTCTACACAGCATTGATATTAGAACAAAATCCAGATATTTCTGGTAAAATACATTTTTTAAATGGTATTATGGGGCAATATTTTAATTGCCCTGTTACCATTTATAAAAAAAAAAAATTGGTTTTATGGAAGAATAGGGGGCCTGAGTATTGTAAAGTATAATGGAAAATAAATCTGTTTAGTGTATAATCTCAACTGGAGAAGATATATAGAAGCAAAATGGCAATAATTCTTGGCGCTAAGCTTTTCAAAACTAAGAAAAAAAAGCTAAATAATTTAAATGTGAAATAAGCATTAATTTTAGTATTAGTTGATCAATGTTCAAATTCTAGCCTATGACTTTGCACAATTCACATAAAGTTCTGAGATTTAGTTTTTTCATTTGCACAATAGTGAGAATGGTAATACCTGTCCTTCCTTGAGAAGTTGATGTGAGGGAAGATCAAAAATATAATATTTGTGAATGCATTTTGTAAACCCTACGGTCCTACAGAAATTGGAAGAATCATTGTTTTTCATCTCTAATATATTTTTTGGGATAGTGTAATGAGGGCACTTTTCATTTATTCAAGAGTCATATATTAAATATATATTCCTTAAGTTTTATTCACTTGATCATTTCTTTTTTCTAATGTAACTCCTACTTTACAGCAAAAAAAAAAAAAAATAGCAAAATGAGATCAAATTAATGCTTTGCTTTCAGACCTCTTTACTGAGGTTTAACCCTTTTCTCTATTTTGCTTTAAGATGACATCCAGGATAAGAGTCCCTGACATTCGGGAGGACATCTCCTACCTATATTAAGCAGTAACAGTTATTAAGATTCTCTTCACAGAAACTTTGGGATGTTTGGCTTAGCCTAAGAGTTAGCAAATTGCATTCTAATAGAATAATATTTAAGCGTCATTTCAAAATCCCAATTCCAAGAATTAAAATAAATACTCCGGAAATCCTCCATGCTCCTTCTTCTTTTCTTTTTTTCTCCTTTGTTTTTCTTTTTGTTAACAGCTACATCTCTCTTTAGACTTCACATTTCATTTGCTTTTTCCTACTTTTAATTATGTTAGGTGAACAATAAAGGCCTTTCTTCTATAGGCATAACTTTAAAAATTAATGTAATTAAGCAGATTGCCTGTGTAATTTGAGAATCAATCATTTACTACAGAAAGCAACTAAACAAAAATCTTAGTAAAGCTGGAACATTTGCTGTGAACGCTTGAGGAATCTGTCAATCCACAATTTAGCAAATTGTCCATTTTCCTGAAATTTGACTTTAATGAAATTTATATTAGTGATTCATAATCTTGGTGGTTACAATATTTAGTTGCTCAAAACTTTTCTTAGCAACTTAATATCCTGTAAAAAGTGTAAGATAAATAAGTTACATGAGGAAAATCCTTAGGAATGTAATTTGTTTTCTATTTTATCTTTAAAAAAATGGCAGGCCTTTATTTTTCCTGAGTGCGTCGTTAGCTCGACAAATTGTGAGGTACCTAAAGTTAGCGTTCAGTGAAGTCCTGACTCTCCTAGTGAAACTCATCTCTACCATATAGTATATTTTCTGTTTTGTTCAGAGAATACAACTCCTTAAGCCAACTTTCTGAGTGTGAATCCTTGCTCTATGCCAACTGATTGAGTAATGTTATCCATCTGTAAAGTAGGATTAGTAATAATACCCACCTCTTACAGTTGCTGTAAAGCTTAAATGATTTAATAAGTGTAAAGCACTTAGGAAAAGCCTGACACAGAGTGTGTGTTATTTCCTAGTATTAGGGCCTTCAAACCCAAGCAACCAGAACTTAGCCTTCATGGCTTTCCACCTGGGCCTGCCTCCCCAGCAGCACCCATTCTCCTAAGTTATAATTTGCCTGCCCTCTGTTTCATTCTTCCAGAAGTTTGATAGGCAATGGCTAACATAATCAACTGATTGACCTGGGATTATAATGACTAATGAAAGCCAACTTGGAAAAAGTGAGGCATGTGAAACCAGAGAAACCCAGATTTAAATCTCAGGTTGCAACTTATGAGCTGTATGACTTGGGGCTAAATACTTAAACTCTGTTACCTATGGTGGCTTCATCTCAAAAATTAAGATGATAATAAGGTTGCTATCACCAACTGGGGATCCTGTGGATTCCATCACAGAAGCTGAACCACTCTGAGGGATGTAACACATTGATCATGGTAATTAGATCTCGTGTGATTGTGGCAGCTGATTGGGCATCTGTCTAAGTGTACCCCTCCTGTTTCTGAAGCTGTGCCTGAAGTCAGCAAGTGCTAACAGCAAGGAAGGGGAGATAGATAAGAAGTCTGGAGAACAAAGACAAACTGAGGACCATGAAGATGAGCTGGAACCCACAAGAACGTGCTGGAGCCTGCTTCTGTCTTTCATTGGCACCTGCATCTGAGTCTCACTGCCTCTTGGCCTCCAACTTTGAAGAAATTGGTGACACTGCCATGGAGCTGTATATGAAATGGCTCAGATCTGGAGAAACTGAAGAAGTATCCAGTGGGAGCTGCAGGAGCTGTTGATCCATGCCAAGGAGGTGAGCTAGCAGATGTAGGACACAATGTGTGAGGACACAGCACCTGACCCTCTACCAACCTTCCCAGCAAACATATGGCTGCTGCATCATTTCTGCCTTCCAAACCTTGCACAAATTATGCTCTTGGCCTATCAGAATCCAAAACCATTCAAGGAAAGGAATTCTCAAAACATCAATCCAGTTTAGCTAAATTGACACACTATGAAGCCACCACACATATCTACAGATATCAAAACCTTATACCCTTTATCTTAGGTGAGCAAGAAATTAGAGTGCCTTCATGTTCTATAACTGACTTCTTCCTGCTCCTGAGCCCCACTCGCATACTGCTGAAAGAAGGAAGAACATAAGCTTAACAGTTAAATGCATATTCCTTGGTTTAAACAGTTTTTGGGGATAAAATCAATCTCTTTTATGTAAATAATTAGTGTTTAAGTATTTCTTCAACAACCCAGGACTTGTTGCCTTCACCTTTTCTTGTAGCTAAGATGACATCTGGCTATGACATCAGGTTTGTAAGATTGTGTGAAGATTGAGTATGTTATGGCCTCATATGCATAGATATATCCTGCTGGTTTCTGCCACTGAAGTCTGAGTTCATGGAAACTTGTGGCCTAGTTTTAGCATAGTTAAGGCCTGGTAGAAGGATCAACTCATGTTGGTTCTCCCAGGACTTTCCTGGCTTTGAAATAGAAAATCTCATACTCTCCTGATGACCTCAGTCTCACGCAGACCTGACCAAGTGGCCACCCTAGGGCTTAATGTTCCTCCCCTTTCTGACTTGGCCCGGGCTCAGTTCTTGTCAGTGCTACCAATATCTAAACCTTTTCTTCTTGCTCCAACCAATCCAATGTTTGGTGTGTCCTGAAGTCTCTATTTCAGGGTTACCTTATCCCTCCTCCATGGCAACCACTACTATCTCTCTACTCATCTAATTTCCTAAAACCTCTTACTTGGAGGACTTAACAACTTCTGAATTCACTTTATATGGCACAAAAGCAGAGGGAAAATAGGGAGATAGGGTTGCTATTTCAAGCCCTGAGCATTTCCAAGGTTTGAAAGTGTGAGGATGGAGGTAAAGAATACACTTTTCTAAGAATGTTCACATCGAGTTTAACCACAGAAGGGATATAGGAAGGAAAAAGGGAAACGGTACATGTGTTTGACCCTTTCAGCTTCTTCTTTTCTCTTTTCTTTTCTGACATCGAGTGGGTACTGTATTTGTGTCATATTCTGAGTCTCCTCTACCTATGGCTTATGGTAAATCTTCAGGTAAAATACACATATCAGGGTTGCTCCTGATATGTATATTTTGAAAATTTAAAAAAAAATAGTATTTCTTTTTTCTGTAAACCCTAGCTTTCAAGAATAATGCCTTCTTATGGACACAGGAAAGTTAACTTTGAATTTGTTCTCAGTAGAATCTGCTCTCTCTCTTTTCCTTGCATGATAAACCACATGGTATATTATAAATGGGGAAAGTCAGATTTAAATTGAGATAGAAAATTATTTAAATTTTTGCAAAATATTATGCCTGTTTGCAATTATGTCTTTCTGCTCCTCTTTCTGTCTCCCCAGGATGTTTATAGGAGAGTCCTGTTGTTCGTGCTCTAATTTAAAAAAATAATAAAGACAAATGAATCATAATTCTTTAATTGCTTGTCTGGTAGGGAACACATTTTGAGAAGGAAGTTCTTTATAATAATGTTTTTCAAATCAGAAAACATACAAAAATGCACACTTTACAAATATATGACAAAACCGTCTTAAAAATGTTTTACTGAGTCAAGGCCAGAGTCGGACATCATCAAAAATAAGAGTTCAGGGTAAACTATTAGAATGAGAAAAAAAGTGTATTTTAGCAATCCGACTTATATGTCATTTTTCCCATTGTAAATAGTGTTCATATTTTGTAATAATTCATTAATAATTAATACATAAAAAGAACAATTATAGGCACTTTACATATATATTGACTCATCTAATATTCCTCCCATAACCCCCTGTGCTACAGATGAACAAACTAAGGCACGGGGAAGTGCAATGACCTGCCCAAGGACACGCTGTTAGAGACAGCAGAACCATGAGTTGGACATTAGTGGTATAGTGAGTTGAATGGTGACTGGAGGCCCACATCCTAGCCCCTGGAACCTGTGACTGTGATCTTACTCGGAAAAACAGTCTTTCTGAGGTAAATTAAGGATCGTGAGAGGTATCATCTAGATTATCTGGGTGGGCTCTGATTTCAATGATAAGTGTACATTTAAGAGACAAAAGAAAGAAGAGTCAGAGAGGAGGAGGAGGAAGCAATGTGACCTTGGAGGCAGAGAATGGAAAGATACAGCCACAAGCCTAAGAATGCCTGAAGTTACCAGACACAAGAAGAGGCAAGGAAGGAATCTCCTCTAAAGCCTCCAGAGCAAGCATGGCCCTGCTAACACTTTGATTCTGACTTTTGGTCTCCAGGACTATGAGAGAATATGTTTCTGTTGTAAGTCACTCAGTTTGTGGTCATTTGCTGGGGCAACACTAGGAAAATCTGTAGGTGGCCCAGCTCCGTAGCCTGTGTTCTCAATCCTGAAGCTATACTGTCTTTCAAATGAGCGGATAATCCTTAACGTTTGAAATTCATGCTACCCTTTCCCAGGATGTTTGCTTCACCATCCTCCAAAGCTACTATTTCAAACATTCTCTCTCTTAAAATTAGTACATCTTTTTTCTCTTCTCCTTAGTCTTATTTGATGAAATTGCTCCATATTTTATTTATAAACAAACCCCTTTGATTGTTCAATTTCCAAACTTAACAAATTGGCTCTCCACATTTTTGAATTTTTTCTTCTTATGTAGTTGAAGTATTCTTGCTTCTATCCAAACAAACACTTACACAGCTCTAGATCTTCTTATTTTCTGTCTCAAATTCTTTACTCTGGTATTCATTATCTATTGCTGTGTAACAAATTACCCCAAAATTTAGCATCTTGAAATAACAGGTATTTATTAGCAAAGTTTTTGTGCATCAGATATCTGGAAATGTCCCACCTGTGTCCCCTGCTTCAGAGTCTTTCACAAAGCTGCAATCAAGGTGTCAGCCAGCATTGGAGTCTCATCTGAAGACTCAACTGGGGAAGTATATGTTTCTAATTTCACTTATGTGGCTGTTGACACAAATCAGTTTCTATACTTGTGTTGACTGTGAGACTCAGTTATTTGCTGGCTGTTATATAGAACCCATCATCAGATGCTTACCACATGGGCCTTCCCAATATGGCAGCTTGTTTTATCAAAGCTGAAGAGAGTCTGAAAGCAAGACAGTAGTCATAGTCTTATGTAACCTAATCATGTGAGTGACAGCCTATAATCTCTACCACATTCCATTAGAAGCAATTTGCTAGGCCAGCCAACACTCGTGGAAAGGGATGAATACGCAAGGACTATGGATCACTGGGGCCATATTAGAATCCACCTGTGACAATTCTCCAATGCCTTCTTTCTCCTACATAATCACATTCTCCATCTCTAATAGAACACACTAGTCAGTATACAAACATCCTTTAGATTATCTCTTTTTACAAAAATCCTGTGACTCCATTCTTTCAGCTAGTACCCAGTTTTTTATTTTTTATTTTTATTTTTTTTTCAGACAGTTTTGCTCTTGTTGCCCAGGCTGGAGTGCAATGGTGTGATCTCGGCTCACTGCAACCTCTGCCTCCCAGGTTCAAGTGATTCTCCTGCCTCAGCCTCCCGAGTAGCTGGGATTACAGGCGCCTGCCACCACACCCAGCTAATTTTTGTATTTTTAGTAGAGATGGGGTTTCATCATGTTGGTCAGGCTGGTCTCGAACTCCTGACCTTCCTGACCTCAGGTGATCCACCTGCCTCGGCCTCCCAAAGTGCTGGGATTACAGGCGTGAGCCACTGTGCCCAGCCTTATTATTTTTTAATTTTGTGGTTATCACTTTATGTATCTTGTTTATGAAATTTTATCCTCTTCTGGTAATAAAAAATGTTCTTCTATGCTGTTTTTCTAAGACTTTGTTGTTTTTTGTTTTATACATAGATATGCATACTTTTCATTTAGAACACTTTCATACTTAAAATTTTGTGTATGGTATAAAGCAGAGATCATTATATTTTTTAATATTGTTATCAAATTGACCCAGAGTGATCTAATTTTTTAAAAAGTATCCACTCACATTGTACTGTAGACTAAACTTTGTCATTAACATGTGATTCAGTGTAGGTTAATTAGATTCCTGTATATTGTGTAGTCTAAATAAAACTGTGAAAAACAAATTATCCTTATAAGACTGATTTTACATCTTCATGGAAGTTTATATTTTCCCACAATCTTGAAATGTGAAATTAAGTAAATCCCACTGATGAACACACAGACCACAGACACACAGTAAACAGATAGTCCACACATGTATAGACACACGTAGGTATCAAGACATCTACACTGTCAATAATAAATTAATTTGATTAATTCATTAGACAAATAGCATTCCTTTGTTGCTTCTTTATGTAACCTATTTTTGACTTCATAAAGTTAAATTTTTGTTTATTTCTCAGTAATTGGATTTTTTTTGTGTAGATGCGCTTCACTAATTTTTCTGTTGGTATTTCAATGATTTTCTTAGAGATTTATAACATGCATGTTTATTACTCACTTTTTCACTTTGTTGTTAATTTGCAGAAGTTTTAAATTTAATGCAGGCAAACCTACTGACATTTTTCTCTATTTTCTTCAGATAGATTTTTAGAATTTCACTATGTTTTTATTATGTAGAACTTATGTAGGCAAATGGAAATTGGTTAAAACTTAAATGGATTTTGTTTCCAGTATAATATGTAGGTAATTTTCCTAACACCATTTACTGAATAACCTGTTCCTTTCCCAATTTTCGTGCTGGATTGGGACTAGATAATTTGAGAAGGCTTGGCTCAGTGTTAACTCTTGCAGTATTTGTGTGGAAGTCACCTATCTTCCCTGTCAATTTCCTCCCTCCATTCCTTCTCATTCACCCCTCCAAATATCCAGGTTCTGTCCTGGATCTTGTAAGCTAGGGTATCTTCACAGTCCAAAGAGATGCTGTGTGTGTCTGTATTCTGTCTTTCCTCTTAGGTTCTCTTAATGTTTGATATACGCTTTATCTTAGCTAAACTATCTCATAGCAGAAAAATTAACTTAGAAAAATATAACGTATATTATCTTTGTGCGCCAGTGCACAGTATGTTCACAAAACATATGCTACCCTTTTATTATTATTTTCTCTTTCTGAAAAACAGGATTGAAAAATAGCTATAGAAACTATTCTGTTATAGCAAATTCTCAGCAGACCTAGTAAAGGACCAAAGCAGGTAAAAAGATAATTTGCTTTTCCTGCTTTTACTTTCAGTCTGCCTTAAATCAATCAATTTAAAATCTAAATATAGACATTATAAATATGCACAATTTATGCAGCCATCTTCAGGAAATATGCTCTGGTGATATACAGGTATGCAAATTGAATTACACTTAGTATGACAAGATTAAAAGAGAAGCAGTTAAATGGATATGCATGAAGTAGGACCTGCCTGTAATTTTCTCTTTCCTTTTCCTTCATTCCTACCCTGTCCCTTTCTCTCACTGTTTTTTTCTTTTTTGTTTTTACTGAGCCTTAGAAATAGGAAATTGAATTAATCATAATTCTCAATTCATGATACACCGTCATTATTAGTCTATGCAAGTCACTCTATTGCTTTATTTTTTGCTTTTATTCCCACTCTTCACTGCTATTACCTTCTTTATATAGTCACCTACTCCACTTAAATTACTATGTATCCTTGAAAAACGTGCATTGTTGTTTTATGAATGTCTCTGTTTTAAATTTATAAACATGGCATTCTGCTACAGATGTGCTTATTGTTATTTTTAACTCAACATTGTGGCTATAGACTCAGCTGTATGTAGATCATTGCTCTTGACCACTGCACAGCCCAGAAGCTAATCTACCACACTTTTTTTTTTTCTCTTCTACTGGAGACGAACACCTAGGTTTCTCATAATTCCCTGGTCCCAAGACAAAGCTGCAAAGAACCTCCAGATCAACCTTTGGAAGAGGCTCCCAGGGGAGAGTTGCCGGGTCATAGGGCTGCACATTCTTGATGTCATTAAGTGCTGCCAGATTGTTCTCCAGATTTGTGGGCTTATATTTCTTAAGTATTTTGGCAGAATTCACATTAAGTTGAAATTTTGATTTTGTGCCAACATTCAGGGGCATGTTAGAGTAACTTTATAACTGTGTGAAAAATTAAAGAAAAATATCTAATGTTTAAAGTGCTTTTATATGCAATTCTTTTTAGATTATTTAACTGAAAAACAGCATTTCTGAGCAATAGTGCATACAGTATGTAGTTTTATTCATATCTATTAATGTGGGTCAGATTTTAGGAAAATAAGTAAAATTCTACTCTCTATATCATTGGAATAAAGGTTTATATATTGTGTAGCATGATTAATAGAATAATCAGACATTTTATTATTATGTATATTTTACATTTACAGATGCTGTACCATGAATTATGTTTGCCCTAGAGAAGACCTGCCATTTACTAAACACTTCCTATGTGTCCAAGAAATAAGCACTATTTTATTATTCTTAACATAATATATGTGTAGTAGTCATTATTTTACTCATTCTACAGGTAAAGAAATTAGCATTCAGAAAGCTTAAGTAAGTCATTTCCCACAAGAATTGTACAGCCTGTACATACAGAAACTAGAATTCAATTCAAGGACTACATTAACTACAAAGCCTGGGTCTTTCATCATTAACTTCAAAACAAAATGGTGTATGGCTATAAGAAAGACAGCATGCCTTAGTGGTTAACAGCAAAGTCTTATAAGCCAGATGTCCAAGTATAAATTCCAGTTCTGCCACTAAGAACTCTGAAACCTTAGCATGTCACTCAAACTCTGTATCTTACCTTCCTCGTCTATAAGACAAAGATAGTGACAGTAATAATATAATAATATCTCCTTTCTCAGGTTGTTTTGACTCCTAAATGACTAAAACATATCTAAAGCTTAGGACAGTTTGTGGGATATTTCCAGTCAGTTAATGATTTCCTATTATTTTTCCAAAGAGGACTATTCTTTTGTTCAGATATTCACTCCTCTTCCTCAAAGCCCTGTTCACCCAAGGGAAGTTGGACTCATCCCCAACTCCAGGTGTGGTCCTGGTTAGTCTGAGTCAATCAGCGTAATTCTATGCTCCTTAGTGGTGAGTAGTTCTGGAATGGCTTTAATAAGCAATTATGGCCAATGACAATCAAGAAGATTTTTGCTGGGATTTTTCTAGAAAGGCCCTTTGCTTGCTTTTCTAGGAAGAACTACCTCCCTGACTGTTTGACATGCATGAGGAAACACAGAACCCTGACAATGACTGGCACCCATCCTTTAGCTATGAAGAAAACCAGCCTTAGAAGCCAGCCAGGATCATAGAAGTTAAGAACCTGAGTCATTGAAGACATTATTCCACCTGCAAACACAAAGCCTGCTCTACCTCTAGACTCCGAACTATTGGTAATGCCAATAGGAGTTCAATTTTTGGTGCCGTAGGTGAAAAGTTGTGTTCATAGAAACTGACCATGAATAAATGTTGTTATTTTTCCTAGCTGTTAGAATTTAGAGATTAGGAGAATGAACTACTTCAACTTGAGGGGGAATTCAGGTGTCAGAGGAAATCCTGCTAAATGTTGAAATGCTAAAGACTAAAGGTTTTCTAGGAAAGTTTGAACATATGAGAAATATTCTTGGAAACAGAAGAGGGATTACATAAAAGGGCATTGTAAAAGAAGCAAAACATTGGATTAAAAAGATAAACAACTATGTAAAATATTTTTAAAAAGAAAAGAAAGACACACAGTCAGAAAGAGTGGGGATGACGACCAATCCAAAGGGCATAAAATGTGGTGGATGATTATGATTCGGATAGGAGAAAGGAACATGGAGCTAGAAAGTGGGCGAGGAGTACTTGAGTGGAATTGATCAGCCTCTTTATTCCAGTCAGAAATTTGGTGTGCAGTTGTGGGATAACTTTGTAAATGAATACTTTAAGCATAATCTTAACTGTGAATCAAAATTGCACATAAACTTATATTTATTAAACATTAAACAAACATTCACTGACGATTATATTGTGCATACAAACATGCATAGAAATTGGCTCTCCATAAAAATATATAATTTTAGCATTGGAAGTACCAAATAAAGATAATGCTATCACAAAACTGGTGAACAAGATTTCCAACATATATGAAATATTGTTTTGGGGGCTTCAAAAATCCAGATGGAAGAGTGGTTTCCCTAGCTCTTCTTCAAAGTTCCATTGAATGACACACTCTTCTCTCTAGGCTTGTAACGAGGAATGCATATCTACTTAATAGATGTGGTAAGACACATACAAAACAAAGACTCATTCTTTTCTTTTCGAGACAACACAAGTTGTGATTTGAACCAAGGCAACCTGGCTTCAGAGTTTATAGTGATTCTCATTCTAGTGATAAGTATCAAAATTGTTATAAAGGTAATAAAAACATTATTGTTCTAAGTTGCAGTTATTGAAATTTATTCCAGCTCTTTGTCTGACATGAAAACAAAAATATAAAATAATTCTAATTGCAATATTGTTTATAATGTGCAAACACTAAAATCAAACTAAATCCATTAATAATCGATTCAGTTTTATAAAGATGATGCATCTATACAATGAATAACTAGAAAATAATTTAAATATATATTGTTGTTGATTTCATAACCTGGAAAAGCATTGAATTTATACAGTGAGGTGAAGAAAGACAAACTACAAAACTGGGTAGATTGGTCTCCATTTGTTGAAAAATTCTACAGCAGAGCTGTATATATTGAAGAATATTTCTGGAAAATTATACAACAAATATTAATGGTTGTTATCTCTCAATGGTGGATTATTTTCCACAATGAGCACATGTCAATTTTATAATCAGAGAAAACATAATAAAGCAGTTACACTTCAAAAAAATGAGAGAGAGAAAGAAAGGAGGAAGAGAAAACTAACCAAGTTGGAGAATAAATAATGACTACCAAATCCACCTTGTATTGCTGAGAATTTCTTCATAGATAAGGGGTACATTTTGTATCAGTTCTTATTTTAGTAGATTTACATCTAAATTTTATTTATTGCAGTGACAACATTCTTAGTGCAAGTTATTTCTGGAAAAAAAAAATTTTTTTTTTTGTGAGACAGGGTCTTCCTCTGTTGCCCAGGCTGGAGTGCAGTGGCACGATCATGGCTCACTGCAACCTCTGCCTCCTGGGCTTAGGTGATACTCCCGCCTCATTCTCCCAAGTTGCTGGTTGCTGGGACTATGGGTGTGCACTACCACGCCAGGCTATTATGTATTTATTTGTAGAAATGGGGTTTCACCATGGTGCCCAGGCTGGTTTAAACTCCTGGGCTCAAGCAATCCGCCAGCCTCAGCCTCCCAAAGTACTGGGATTACAGGTGTAAGCCACCATGGCCAGCTTACTGAAAATACTAAATCCTTATCATTTGAATAATGCAACACTTTTAACTATCTTTTAAATGTAAAACTTAACAGTCAATACTACTTATCAACTGTTAAAAAGAAAACTTCTTGATTTTTTATTGTGTCATGACTAATGGATCATTTTCTAGTCTGACTCTTCTTCCATCTCCTGTGAGTTTGGATTGACTTTAAAGAAGTTATAATGCTTCAAACCGATTGGAGGTAAGAACTAGGGAACAGAGTAATTAGATTTACAACTCCTGGTAACTGTGATTTTTAATTACGTAACAGTTATTGAAAACATGAAAATCTATATTAGATATTTTCTTAATTATGGCAAACAGCATACATTTGAATGAAGTACTTTCTCTTTAACATAAAATTATACAGAGAAATTACATTAAACTAAAACAGAGAAACATATTTTTAAACAGTCATTACAAATAGCAAACTATGAGAATTTTTTCTAGAAATTCTCTAAGTCTTCCCATTTACACAAGTTTAACTATATTTTGAGAGACTCTAGTGCACTCAATACTCTAAGTGCTACCTTGCTTTTGGGTTGAGAGTGGGAGGACATATGGCTCTTCGCAGGAAGTGATGGGTATTTGCTTTACATTAATAAATAATAGGACACTCTGATTTCTACTGTAACATATAATCATTTTGTACTAATTGTAAATGGTAATTGAAGCATTCAAAACATAGTATAGACATTTTATTTATTCTTTCTTTTTTTGTTACCATCTTTTTTTTTTATTATACTTTAAGTTTCAGGGTACATGTGCACAATGTGCAGGTTTGTTACATATGTATACATGTGCCATGTTGGTGTACTGCACCCATTAACTCGTCATTTACATTAGGTATATATCCTAATGCTATCCCTCCCCCCTCCCCCACCCCACAACAGGCCCCAGTGTGTGATGTTCCCCTTCCTGTGTCCATGTGTTCTCATTGTTCAATTCCCACCTATGAGTGAGAACATGTGGTGTTTGGTTTTTTGTCCTTGGGATAGTTTGCTGAGAATGATGGATTCCAGCTTCATCCATGTCCCTACAAAAGACATGAACTCATCCTTTTTATGGCTACATAGTATTCCATGGTGGATATGTGCCACATTTTCTTAATCCAGTCTATCATTGTTGGACATTTAGGTTGGTTCCAAGTCTTTGCTATTGTGAATAGTGCCGCAATAAACATACGTGTGCATGTGTCTTTATAGCAGCATGTTTTATAGTCCTTTGAGTATATACCCAGTAATGGGATGGCTGGGTCAAATGGTATTTCTAGTTCTAGATCCCTGAGGAATCCCCACCCTGACTTCCACAATGGTTGAACAAGTTTACAGTCCCACCAACAGTGTAAAAGTGTTCCTATTTCTCCACATCCTCTCCAGCACCTGTTGTTTCCTGACTTTTTAACGATCACCATTCTAACTGGTGTGAGATGGTATGTCGTTGTGGTTTTGATTTG
Organism: Gorilla gorilla gorilla; assembly: GCF_029281585.2. Lineage (NCBI taxonomy): Eukaryota > Metazoa > Chordata > Mammalia > Primates > Hominidae > Gorilla > Gorilla gorilla. Next base: position 60,098,771 of record NC_073234.2, on the reverse strand, counting down.
CATTTCTCTGATGGCCAGTGATGATGAGCATTTTTTCATGTGTCTTTTGTCTGCATAAATGTCTTCTTTTGAGAAGTGTCTGTTCATATTCTTTGCCCACTTTTTGATGGGGTTGTTTGTTTTTTTCTTGTAAATTTGTTTGAGTTCATTGTAGATTCTGGATATTAGCCGTCTGTCAGATAAGCATGTTGCAAAAATTTTCTCCCATTCTGTAGGTTGCCTGTTCACTCTGATGGTACTTTCTTTTGCTGTGCAGAAGCTCTTCAGTTTAATTAGATCCCATTTGTCAATTTTGGCTTTTGTTGCCATTGCTTTTGGTGTTTTAGACTTGAAGTCCTTGCCCATGCCTATGTCCTGAATGGTATTGCCTAGGGTTTCTTCTAGGGTTTTTATGGTTTTAGGTCTAACATATAAGTCTTTAATCCATCTTGAATTAATTTTTGTATAAGGTGTAAGGAAGGGATCCAGTTTCAGCTTTCTACATATGGCTAGCCAGTTTTCCCAGCACCATTTATTAAATAGGGAATCCTTTCCCCATGGCTTGTTTTTCTCAGGTTTGTCAAAGATCAGATAGTTGTAGATATGCGGCATTATTTCTGAGGACTCTGTTCTGTTCCATTGGTCTATATCTCTGTTTTGGTACCAGTACCATGCTGTTTTGGTTACTGTAGCCTTGTAGTATAGTTTGAAGTCAGGTAGCGTGATGCCTCCAGCTTTGTTCTTTTGGCTTAGGATTGACTTGGCAATGCAGGCCCTGTTTTGGTTGCATATGAACTTTAAAGTAGTTTTTTCCAATTCTGTGAAGAAAGTCATTGGTAGTTTGATGGGGATGGCATTGAATCTATAAATTACCTTGGGCAGTATGGCCATTTTCATGATATTGATTCTTCCTACCCATGAGCATGGAATGTTCTTCCATTTGTTTGTATCATCTTTTATTTCATTGAGCGGTGGTTTGTAGTTCTCCTTGAAGAGGTCCTTCACATCCCTTGTAAGTTGAATTCCTAGGTATTTTATTCTCTTTGAGGCAATTGTGAATGGGAGTTCACTCATGATTTGGCTCTCTGTTATTGGTGTATAAGAATGCTTGTGATTTTTATACATAGATTTTGTATCCTGAGACTTTACTGAAGTTGCTTATCAGCTTAAGGAGATTTTGGGCTGAGACAATGGGGTTTTCTAGATATACAATCATGTCATCTGCAAACAGGGACAATTTGAAATCCTCTTTTCCTAGTTAAATACCCTTTATTTCCTTCTCCTGCCTGATTGCCCTGGCCAGAACTTCCAACACTATGTTGAATAGGAGTGGTGAGAGAGGGCATCCCTGTCTTGTGCCAGTTTTCAAAGGAATGCTTCCAGTTTTGGCCCATTCAGTATGATATTGGCTGTGGGTTTGTCATAGACAGCTCTTATTATTTTGAGATACGTCCCATCAATACCTAATTTATTGAGAGTTTTTAGCATGAAGTGATGTTGAATTTTGTCAAAGGCCTTTTTTGCATCTATTGAGATAATCATGTGGTTTTTATCTTTGGTTCTGTTTATATGCTGGATTACATTTATTGATTTGCATATGTTGAACCAGCCTTGCATCCCAGGGATGAAGCCCATTTGATCATGGTGGATAAGCTTTTTGATGTGCTGCTGGATTCGTTTTGCCAGTATTTTAGTGAGGATTTTTGCATTGATGTTCATCAGGGATATTGGTCTAAAATTCTCTTTTTTTGTTGTCTCTCTGCCAGCCTTTGGTATCACGATAATGCTGGTCTCATAAGTTAGGGAGGATTCCCTCTTTTTCTATTGATTGGAATAATTTCAGAAGGAATGGTACCAGCTCCTCCTTGTACCTCTGGTAGAATTCGGCTGTGAATCCATCTGGTCCTGGACTTTTTTTGGTTGGTAAGCTATTAATTATTGCCTTAATTTCAGAGCCTGTTACTGGTCTATTCAGAGATTCAACTTCTTCCTGGTTAGTCTTTGGAGGGTGTATGTGTCGAGGAATTTATCCATTTCTTCTAGATTTTCTAGTTTATTTGCATAGAGGTGTTTATGGTATTCTCTGATGGTAGTTTGTATTTCTGTGGGATTGGTGGTGATATCCCTTTTTCATTTTTTATTGAGTCTATTTGATTCTTCTTTGTTTTCTTCTTTATTAGTCTTGCTAGTGGTCTATGAATTTTGTTGATCTTTTCAAAAAACAAGCTCCTGGATTCATTGATTTTTTGAAGGGTTTTTGTATCTCTATTTCCTTCAGTTCTGCTCTGATCTTAGTTATTTCTTGCCTTCTGCTAGCTTTTGAATGTGTTTGCTCTTGCTTCTCTAGTTCTTTTAATTGTGATGTTAGGGTGTCAATTTTAGATCTTTCCTGCTTTCTCTCGTGGGCATTTAGTGCTATAAATTTCCCTCTACACATGCTTTGAATGTGTCCCAGAGATTCTGGTATGTTGTGTCTTTGTTCTCGTTGGTTTCAAAGAACAACTTTATTTCTACCTTCATTTCGTTATGTACCCCATAGTCATTCAGGAGCAGGTTGTTCAGTTTCCATGTAGTTGCGCAGTTTTGAGTGAGTTTCTTAATCCTGATCAATGAGACAGGAGGTTAGCAAGGATATCCAGGAACTGAACTCAGCTCTGCACCAAGCGGACCTAATAGACATCTACAGAACTCTCCACCCCAAATCAACAGAATATACATTCTTTTCAACACCACACCACACCTATTCCAAAGTTGACCTCATAGTTGGAAGTAAAGCTTTCCTCAGCAAATGTAAAAGAACAGAAATTATAACAAGCTGTCCCTCAGACCACAGTTTATTTATTCTTTCAAGATTTCCGGGAGGTAGGATGATACAGGTGTCAGTGATTTCATTTTATAGATGAGATTATACTGAAATTAAATAATTTCTGTCAAATCTAGGGCATGGCAGAACAAGTCATGGCAAAAGCATCTCTTTGTTTCTTAGACATCGTTCTAGTCAACAGAGTTTCCATGTGGAATTTCCAGTATCCGTTATTTTAAAAAATTATATTTTCATGTAATAAATTATTAATATATAGTATTAATTATGTATAGATTTCCTTTGAGTTTGGGATAAATGAGCAAACAAGTGGCTTCAGAAGCCCAAAGAAATACTGATAGTAAATGAGATCAGTGATATTTTTCCTGGTTTTGTCTTCAAACCTTATTTACATTGGTTTTAGATTATGGTTTCCATATCACTGTAATAAAAAGTAAAACATGACAGTTGACAAAATAATTTCTTTTCTTCCTCTAAGCAACAAGCTGACTTAATGAGCTCACATCTCAAAATTCTGTGAAAATTGCTGTAATTTTGCAGAAACATCCAGAAAAATATTACTATAGAAAATTTTTATTGAATGAAGCACTAAGTAAGAGTTTGACCGAAATATATAGTGATTGATTTTTTATGACAAAACTTAAAGAACATACGCAATTGGTTTATTACATAGAAAACTTTCAGCTATTTAAGACCAGTTATGTGGAACAAAATGGTCTAAAATAGCCATATTAGTTATTGGTATTGCATAGAACAGTTAAACAATATTCTCATTTACATAAACTATTCAAAGGCCTCTAACAAACATGACCTTGGAACTTCCCTCATCAGAGGAAGCAAAACAAAAAGAGAGCTTTTAAACAATGGAATCAAATGAATGCAATTACAGCGTCCATTCACATATTACGTTCGATAGCATATTTTATTCTAAAATAACCCCATGGCAAGTGTAAGAAAAACAAGCCAATACAATATAGCATTTAAGAGTCTGAGTTCTTTAGTGAGGCTGATCTTAGTTTAAGCCTAGGATCTGCCACGTTTGATTTGTGTGAACTTGGTCAAGTTATGGGAACAATAATAGTACCCACTCAAAATCATCATTGGAAGATTTGAATGAGATTGTGTATGTAGGGAATGTAGTGCTGTGGCTGTCACATAGTAAGAGTTATTATCTATTAGCTTGTGGTTGTTTTTTATACCATCTCTCTTTGTCAGTGACTATGACCCACAAGATATAACACAAAATTAAAGTTAACTAAATGCAGAATTTAATCTATTTTTCTGTATAAACAATCTCTCACAATAGTCCCTTCTTAAAAAGAATAATAGTACCCTTCCTAATGTCTGGGTGACTTTAGAAGAATCAGTCTGTAATCTAATTTTAAGTTGCCACAATTTTTAATTTAATACCTCACTTTAATTTGATTTTCTTCAAATTCCTCATTCTGCTGTGTCTGATAATTCATTCCTGCAGAGACTGCACAATTATTGTAAATTATTTACTCAATTTTGGTGTACATAATTGTTTTATTCATATTACTTTATTCCCCTTAAAAATGGCATTCTGTACTGTCATAATACCCCTTCCAACTACATTTTGCCAAAGATAGCAGGAAAGCAAGATAATAGCAAATAACTCCTAATGGATTATGTGTCAACAGACAAGAATTATAAGAATTGATACTTCTCTGTGTTCTCACGATTTAACTGATTATGTATAATTTGGAGTAAAACATATCCAAAATGCATCACTTCTCTAACATAATATGTTATCAGCCTACTTTTGTAAAATAAAAAAAATCTGCCTCATTTTTAATAAACTTTCAACTAACTCAACTTCAAAGTATCTTTTATTGTTCTTATCAAGTTTGGAATTTTTCTGTACTGTCAAAGTGAACTTGTTATTATCTCATGCATTACAAACATAGTCATTTATACTACTAGGTGCAAATCTGATCCCACATTATGATGGAAAAATTATCAAGATAAGAACAAAGTCCGTTAACTTCAACACAAATGAATGTATTCCACAGGAAATATTTTGACCTAAAGTGGCTAAGTACTTTTGCCTCAGCTACCAGAGTAATTTAATATAGTTACAGATTACATTTAGAGCACTTGGGATAATTATAGAAATAGTACTAATTTATGATAAATGACCAGGGAATTGAGAAAAGAAAAATATAGATGATGAAATTTTCTTTATGAGAAAGTTTATATAATAGAGAATTGAAAAACTATTGTTATATATAAAGTACTAGCTTATGCTATATGAACATATATAAAATAAATGTTTAAGGTCCTATTCTTTGAAAAATTCCCCCAACCTTTCCAACTTCATGGCCCTTAATTAAATAAATAAAACATGAAAAAGAGTCACAAATGAGTTGATTTTGACAAAGAATTATCTGTGCATGAGGTGAAAAAAATCTTTCTCTTTCACATTTTACCTCTCCATTCATCATTTTTGAGTCTTAGAATACAGTATTTTATTCTGGGACTTTTAGCATTTGACTCAACAACCAATACTCCTAGATTCATTCTTGGAAGTAGGCATGACTCAGAGCTGGGATGGAACCCTGCCTCTTCTCACTGGAAACACCCAAGGCACATCCCAGTTTCATTACTGCACTAGGAATTGGCCCAAATAATTTAGCAACTTAATGTTTTAATCTCTTTTCATGAATATATGACTGTTGATAGCAGATGAAAGCAAAAACTAGTTACTAAGCTGAAAATACTCAACCAACTACTGATTGCTTAAAGATTTTATTTTATTTATTTATTTTTTCCTTGAGGTGGAGTTTCACTCTTGTTGCCCAGGCTGGAGTGCAATGATGTGATCTCGGCTCACTGCAACCTCCACCTCCCAGGTTCAAGCGATTCTCCTGCCTCAGCCTCCTGAGTAGCTGGGATTACAGGCATCTGCCACCATGCCCGGCTAATTATTTTTAATAAATTTTTAGTAGAGATGGGGTTTCACCAAGTTGGCCAGGCTGGTTTCGAAGTCCCAGCCTCAAGTGATCCACCTGCCTCGGCCTCCCAAACTGCTGCTTAAAGATAACTTGAATCAAGCCATGATTCTTGGCTTGGAAATAAGCTAAGTGAATTCATAGTCTTTCCTTTGTTTCTTGGCTGGTAAAGCACAATCTCAGCTCCAAGCTGAACAAAAGGTTATGAGAAATGTAACAGGCTTGGTTTTGGCTACAATGCACAACACAGCTAGAAGCTGGCCTGCCCAACAAGAAGACAGTGGCTTTCCTTTCAGCTCTTCCCCAAGTGTTAGTATTCAGCCTGCAATTTTCACTCTCCAGGGATGTTTAGATGATAGACAATTATGATCAGTGAAAACATAAGAGTATGCCCAAGCTAAAGGTGCAAGGTGTTAATTTGTCTAATTTGCCAAAAAGCATCTAAATATTACTGGGTCTGTTTTGCTGAAATATTTGTGCATATATTAAACTCATTTAAAGTGCTTTCTTTGTTTACCCAAGCTAATTACTTCCATTTAATTAGGCTCCATATTCCTAGCTCACTCAAGCTTTTCACTGATATTACAATTTTGCTAATATGGAGAAAAATATTTTACAGTCTGGGAAGTGAAACGAGACTATCTGACTCAATTGATGTCACAGACTTATGCCACAATGTTTCCAGATGGCAAAAGTTTATGAGGTTCACTTGGGTGTGTCCATTCTCTTAGAGTTCAATTCTTGTCATGTTTTTTCTTTATACTTAGCTCTTTTGGAAATGCTTAGGTTTTTATTTTATTACGTAAAAGATTTTCCTGTTCTGTTTGGCCTATTTCATTACTCAGTTTCACTTTACATGCCCTCATTTTGGAACTTGCTATTCTCTGTGGACAACGTTTTTGACATCTGCTTTTCTTTAATAATAAAAATGTTATGCATCCTGGAATTAGTCATAACATAATTTGCTCATGCTCCTTACTTTTGCTATAGGAATTGCATGGGTATACCAAGGACATCATATGAAATTTTTTTTTTCCAAGTAACTGAAGTCTCATGGTCCTAACAGTCTCATGTCTCAAAAGAATATTTTTGGATTCCATCTCTTCTCTCTCTTTTTAAAAATGCTGTCAGTGTCATTGTGTTTACTGTAAAACCAATAAATGTCAAGCTACAGCTATAACTGTATATGCATGGTTATAATTATAAATGTTTATAGCTGTAAGTCACAACTTTTTCTATAGCTAAAAAAGGAATAGATTTCTCCTGCCCAGAAGTATTTTAATAAATTCTAGAACATGTATTTCCAGTTTATGCAATTCACAAAAATATTTTCATGCTGTTAATGTTAAATGATTTCTTATTTAATCAGAAATTCATTGTTTGCCTATTTATTTGTAGAAAGACAGGTCGAAAGAGAGGGGGAAATTTGGAACATAGGGGCAAATGTTACTTTATCACATATGAATCTATATGTATTAAATGAGAAATATAGCATCTTATTTTGAAAAAGAGTTTAAAAGCATATCAAACATCTAGCACACCAATCGTCACTGGTTATTGAACAACTAACAAAATCTCATCTTTCAAACAGAAAGAAGGCTCAGAAGGTTATTAGCCTATATTATTAGTCTTTGCTAATTCTTTAGTTAGCTCCAAGGATTTAAAAGACAAAGTCTGGAGCTGTTCTCATCAATTCCAACTGATGCCATTTGGTGTCATAGAGAATTACAAGCTTTCCAGGAACAAGGCTCAATTGGCAGCAAGGAATCATCAATGATTAATTTATAAAACCCACCCAAGCATCTGGTGGCAGCTTCAGGATAATGGCAGTAAGTGATATGCAGCCAGGTGACAGGATCTCTGCATTCCTAAGGTTCAGAAGATGGTAAGGAAGTGGAGTAAGAAGGGTTTGGAATGACGCCCTACTGCGTATTTTCAGGACGGCTTGTCATGCTACACAATTTGAAGAGTCAAACTAGGAGGGGAGGCAGTTTGGATCCAAAGGGTTCATTCAGGGTAAGTAGAAGGAAGCAGCCACTAAGATTTTATTTATATGTTATTTCACTGCTTTCTTTCATCATCCTTCCCTTTAATTTTCCCTTCCAGGTTCCCAAATGATCACATTCCCGTCCCCAGTAGTAAAACGCCCGTGGAAGTAGAAGATGGATGCTGTGGCAGCTGAACCTGGAGTCAGACTCAGAATCCCAGCTTCCTCATTCGGGAGGAGGCCTTGCATGGCTGTTCATGGGCTCCCTAAGAAGGCAGTGTCCTGAGGCTGGCCCTTGACTTTTTCCCCATCTTTGCTGCTAGGTCAAGGATCGCGCCATTCTAACTCACCTGATTTCTGGATCATAGTTTGAGAAGCCTGGCCCTGTGGATTTCCTAGTGTTATTTTCCTTATAGTGATTTCCTAAGGTCACAGTTTCCTAACTTCTGATTTTGTAGTTTTGATGTGAAAGAACAAAAGTGCTTTGATTTGAAACATATTGGAGATAGACTCGACGCCGGGCGGGCCATGGGCATTCAGCGGAAAACCAGACAGGCAAAAAGATTCTGCTCTCCCGAAGCTTACATTGTGGTGAATTTAAAAGTTGTTTCTCAACATTAGCGCTTTACCCATCACCAGCCCTGCCCAGGGCGAGGCGCCTCGATGCTTGAAGTTCACTGCTCAGGCGAAGGAGAACACAGTGTTCCCAAGGACCATTGTAAGCTGGGCGGCCAAAATTTGAAACAACATAAATCGCAGGGCAACGAAGGAGGCGGGGGTCTCTGGAGGTTACTTCTATTAGCGTCAATACGGGCGAAATCAGGGGACCTAGCAGGAGCCTGAAAACTTCAAGCCAAACAAACTCTGAGATCACACCTCCCACCCGCCACCTCCCTCCGACTAGCCACTGCCGCCGCCGCGAGACGGCTGCCCCGGGGGTGGCCCGGGGAAGGCAGGGGGGCTCGGAGAAGACGGACTCTGCTTTCGCTCCCCCTTTCTTCCCCATCCCTAACATGGGCTTTGCCCTGGAGCGCTTCGCAGAAGCCGTGGACCCGGCTCTGAAGTGCAAACTGTGCGGCCAGGTGCTTGAAGAGCCCCTGTGCACGCCGTGCGGGCACGTCTTCTGCGCCAGCTGCCTGCTGCCCTGGGCGGTGAGGCGGCGCCGGTGCCCGCTGCAGTGCCAGCCCTTGGCGCCCGGCGAGCTGTACCGGGTGCTGCCGCTGCGCAGCCTCATCCAGAAGCTGCGCGTCCAGTGCGACTACCGCGCCCGCGGCTGCGGCCACTCGGTCAGGCTGCACGAGCTGGAGGCGCACGTCGAGCACTGCGACTTCGGCCCTGCCCGCCGCCTCCGCAGCCGCCGGGGCTGCCCTTCGGAGCTGGGCGGTGGGGAGGTGCCCGCGCGGGGGGGCTGCGGTCCGGCACCCAGGGCTGGCCGGGGCGGGGGCGCGCGCGGGGGGCCGCCGGGCGGCCGCTGTGGCCGCGGGCGGGGACCCGGGCCTCGGGTCCTCGCCTGGAGGCGGCGCGAGAAGGCGCTGCTGGCGCAGCTCTGGGCGCTGCAGGGCGAGGTGCAGCTCACGGCGCGCAGGTACCAGGAGAAGTTCACCCAATACATGGCTCACGTCCGCAACTTCGTCGGCGACCTGGGTGGCGGCCACCGCAGGGTAAGCAAAGGGGGGTGGGCACCGCGGGCATGGTCGATTGGGGTGGGAAGAGGAGCGGTTCTTTCTGACGCTTCAGGATTCCTTTGGAATTGGGCATCCTTCCTCACTATGCAGCAGGAAACATCCACACCCTGATCATACTTTCCTGTCATTATCTTACGAATGGATTGGCATCGAAGTTAAGGATTGTCCCTTTTCTGATTATATTACGATTGGAAAGAGTTAAACAGATTCGATTCTAACTTTCCCCCGGGAAAGTAGGAATTGGGAAAACTCATTTTCCATCCAGACTCTCGTTTTCCATCTTTCACCCTCCTGCCCACCGTCTCTGCCTATTTTTTGAACACTTGTCCCGTGCCTGAAGCAAATCCGAGAAGGAAAGACAGAAAGCAAAGACTTTCCCCGCCCAGCCTTTCCTCTCCCGCGGCCACCAGCATCCCCGCGGCCCTGGCAGCCGCGCACGCACACCTGGGACTGGTGTCAGCGTTGATGACACTTGCGCTGCCACTGCCTGAATCAACTGCCTTCTGTTAAGTTGGGGACTGTGAGGCACGTTGGGGCCAGGACAGCCTCAGGAGTTGAGAGATGCGGTTTCTTAGACTTGCAGAGTTCTTTTCATCACTTTGAATTTCCCTAAATAAGCCTTCCTTGCCTCGGGATCTCATTATTGGTGGAGAGAGAGAGAGAGATTGAGATTGTGTGTGTGCGACCTGGGAAGTCCAGTGCGAGAACCTCCATCTGTGGTCAGACCGGCCCTGCGAGCCCCCAGGCAGCGGTTGTTTCCCTTCTTTGTCTAAGCTGCTGGCCCCGAACTGCGCTCCTGGTCCTCCCGCCGGCTTTCAGCCCGAATAAACAAGCCTCTTTGCAGCACCCCGTGTGAAGAGGCTTGTTTATAAAGCTGTTACTTCTCTCCTGGAGGACTTCTGCACAGTGTTTGACATTGTTGGTCGCTGCCATGGTGAGCAGGGATTTAGCAGAATTTGCGCTCCATTCAAGGAGCTGTTTTCATTCTTCAGCACTCCCGGGGAGGAGCAACCCAGAAAGATTCCCATTTGGGACTGGCTGCTCCACACTGCCTCTAACTCAGGCACTGAGTTTAGAAGCGCCCGTCTTGAACCTAAAAGAGAAAATTGAAGTGAGAGGGACTAAAATGTTTCTACCTTGATGAATGGAAGCACACTGTGTATTAAACGACCGGTTTCAAGGAGTATTTCTCTAGTTCATATATGCATATACATATACGCATATATACAGGTAAATTTACAAAACGGGAGGACCCAGGAAAAAAGCACAGATAGAAGCTTTGTATTACCAGTCCAGGTTTCAAGGTCGTAGGAAGCCAATGGTTGAAGGAAAGGAAGAACAGCTAGAATAATATTACAGAAAAGTCCATGCAACAAGTCAAGCTATGATTCTGAGAAGTGAGAAAAACTGCCCATGATTTGCAGACTAGCCAAAACCTTCTGTGTTCCTCAGAAATGTTTTTCTACTACCAGTAGGGGCTGCTCTGCGCATTGCCTGGGAAAAGCTCCTGGGAAAATATCGTGATGCTGATAGCAGTGATGATGATGCATATGGAATGTTATCATTCAGAAATAGTTTCCAAGTAAAGGTTAATAACATCTACAACCATGAATAAACCCACTTAGTCCAGCACTAATTCATCCTATGTGTAAGTTAGTCTTTACTAATAAACATTGTAGCTATGATTCATATTTGTTTTACTATTATTTGGCCAGCAGGAAAAAATACATACTACTTTACCTAGCACAAACCCTTATTTTTTTTACTCTGCAGGAATTATGCAAAACCAAATAGGAATATTGTTTAAAATTAGGACTACAGTAGCCTAACAGATCCTGCATTACAACAGCAACATGAATATTATGACTATAATTTATAAATAGTTCCAGTGTTTCTTAAATTCCTTAAGACTTTACAAAATAAAAATTTTACTATTGATAATTTTTATTTTACTTTTCTGTAATGCAAAGCCATTTAGTAATTTTTGAAAATAGGGCTTTTTCTCCTCACATGCACAGTTGTTCTTTTTCAAATACATACTTGCAAAGTAAGTATAGGAAAATGTCAACCTTCTGCCACATTCAACCATCCTTAATTTTAAAGTTTTCCTCTTTTCACATGTCAGTTAACTTACGGTACAAAAAAACTTATTGTAGGATTTATTTTTCTTTTATATTTTTACCTAGTTAAGTCATTTTATACATTTTTTTCTAGGATGGAGAGCATAAGCCATTCACTATTGTGTTAGAAAGAGAAAATGACACTTTGGGATTCAATATTATAGGAGGTCGACCAAATCAGGTAAAACACCTTGTTAATGCATTACTCGTTACTTATAAAATAAGCATTAATAAGCATTACTCATTGCTTATAAAATAATAGAGGACTTAGCTTTTGTTTGTGGATTTTGAGTAAGAAAAACAAGTGGTTTAATCTTTAAAATTATGCTTGTGATCAAATATCAGATTTCTTAATGCAAATATTCCAGTACATACCCAGATTTTATTTATTTATATATTTATTTATTTATTTATTTATTTATTTATTTTGTTTGTTTGTTTGTTTGAGACAGAGTCTTGCTCTGTTGCCCAGGCTAGAGTGCAGTGGCACGATCTCAGCTCACTGCAACCTCTTCCTCCTGGGTTCAAGCGATTTTCCTGCCTCAGCCTCCCAAATAGCTGGGATTACAGGCTCCTGCCACCACGCCCGGCTAATTTTTTGTATTTTTAGTAGAGACTGGGTTTCCCATGTTGGCCAGGCTCGTTTTGAACTCCTCACCCCAAGTGATCCACCTCACAGTCTTCCAAAGTGCTAGGATTACAGGTGTGAGCCACCATGCCTGGCCCTGATTTTATTATTTTTTAATTTTTAAAAATTATTTTCTTTTTGAGTTGGAGTATCACTCTGAAGCCCAGGCTGGAGTGCAGCACCGTGATCTCAGCTCAATGCAACCACTGCCTCTGGTTCCAGTGATTATCCTGCCTCAACCACCCAAGTAGCTGGGATTACAGGCGTGTGCCACCAAGCCCAGCTAATTTTTGTATTTGTAGCAGAGAAAATACAAAATGTTGGCAAAGCTGGTCTCGAACTCCTAATCTCAAGTGATCCACCTGCCTCACCTCCCAAAGTGCTGGGGATTACAGGCTTGAGCCACTGCACCTGGCCTTTATTTTTGAGAAAAACAAAAAACAACAGCTAGCAAACTTGGTTCTCTTTGCTACTTTGAAAGAAGAAAAGGAAAGTACATTTCACATTTTATCTAAATTATATTGTCCTTTTGGCAAATTTCTTGAATAAACCTATTTCACAATACCATGTGTAGGCAATTTCTATTTGATAATATTAGGCAATTGTATTGCCTGCCTAAACCTATTTATTAAGTGAAATTACTCAGTTTGAAGATGCTAATACAGACTAGGAAGAAAATTATATTGAATGAATGAATGAACAGTTGAAACAAGGGATGATTGATTTCAATAGGAAGTACCATGTTAAAGAAAAACAGTTGATTAGAAATATTTTTGGGTCCCCAAACCGAGTTCTTTGTTTGATTGCATGAATAATATTCTTCATGTTGATGTCAATTGTTTTCAAAATGCATATTTTAAACTTATAGAATATACTGTAGTTGCAAAGTTCTTTTATATCTTTGAATTCCTGTGTCAACTTAATTTTCACCGTAACTGGAAAAAGGTGGTTAAGTTTTAAAAAATGATGTTCTTTAATTTTTCTCAATAAACTGCCATGAAATTTTTGCATCCTGCATTGCAGATGTTGTCCAAGGAAACTGTCTTAGTATTGTTGGCCATATGCTCTGTTTAGGTAAGGATGGCAGTGACATATTTCTTCCTTGTTTTTAGTATTTTGAAAACTTAGCAACTAATGACTGCTGTGCTTCTCTTTTTAAAACAGTCCTCATTTATTAAGATGAAAGCCTTTTCATCATAGCATTTTTGTTATCATTTTCCCTAAGGAATATTTTTATAGATTCTATTTTGGTATTTGACATTTAGATGACATCGGGCCTTTTTAAAAAGTCTCTTAAAATTCATGATAAGGACAGCTAAAGAGAAATAATTTTATTTAACCTGTCATGAAGTCAAATGACATTTAAAATTATATGATGTATTATTATAGGATGTTGGATATTTTCCCCTAAATAAGCTTTGACTTCTTGTGACTGGCTAAAATGTCCTATTTTTACCATATTGGCTATGTTTGAGGTTTAGCTAATCATGAGTCAGACTGCACCTGGAAATATGTAACGATGAGTTTGCATGGGTTCCCTTTTGCATAGGTTCCCTTGCAGTTTAGATGTGATCTTTTGGGATTTTACACTTGAGTAAGCTACCAGTGTCTCTTGTGAATAGACACAACTAGAGCTATGTTTCTAAATCTGGCACATCAAAAAGCTAAATTACATTTCAAAACTCTACCACATCTCAAACCAGTTATACAGTGGGAACCAGATATATGTTTTTTTCCTTCTTTAACCTTATCACCCTTTTACTTGCTGTCTCTCTTTAGAAGTGAGATGTTTTATAAATAATACTTAAAAGCCAGTTTATTTCACCTTGTACGTGCCCTTTCCCATAGCTTTTTTATGTGAACTCAAAAATGTGAAGTAAATAGATAATCTTGTCAGAGACCCTGGACTCATTCATTAAAACTGCCACCTTGATTAATGACTAGTTGGTGTTAAGTAAGTTAAAATTCTGTGCCAAATCCCCAGCTAAGAGAGTTGCAGGTTTACAGCTGATTGGTAATGTTAAATTTGGTAAATTGTCCCTAATAATATTTAAATTTTGCTTACATCTTTCTTCTGCTAATGATTTTTTAAAAATAGAATAATCAGGAAGGAACATCGACTGAAGGAATTTACGTTTCAAAAATTTTAGAAAATGGACCTGCTGACAGAGCAGATGGCCTGGAGATTCATGACAAAATCATGGAGGTAAGACAATGATAAAACATGTGTATGATCCATGCAAGAAAGATTGGGATATTTTAAGTTTCCAAATTTACCACTTTACCTTGGTGTGGTGCTTATTAGAATATACATTCTTAGTAGCAGTAAAGGCATTATCGTTTTTACTTTCTTACAAAAAATGTAAGTCACTGGGAGAGGTGGCTCATGCCTATAATCCCAGCACTTTTGGTGGCTGAGGCAGGAGCATCACGTGAGCTTAGGAGTTCGAGACCTGACTGGGCAACATTGTGAGACTTCATCTCTACCAAAAAACAAAACAAAAAAATTAGCTGGGCATGGTGGCACATACATATGGTCCCAGCTACTCGGGAGGCTGAGGTGGGCGGATCACTCGATGTTAAACCCAGGAGGTCAAGGCTGTGGTGAGCTGTGTGTAGGCCACTGCTCTCTAGCCTAGGCAACAGAGCAAGACACTGCCTCCAAAAAGAAGTAAAACTCTATTATGATTCTATATAATTCGTTAGATATTGTGATGAAAGAATAAAATGCCTGAAGTTTTCAAATGTGTTAATGAATACCTCTGTTTTAATAACCTGTGTTTCCCATGAACTATGATGTCACTTGCTTGATTATTAAAGGATTAATTATTATAACATTTCAAAAAAGGATGATAAATCTCTGTTGAGGAACATTTCTGATGAGGAACTATGACTATATTTTAAATTTGTAATTAATATTTTATATGTAGAGTTTGGAATAAATTATACAATACTTTTAATATTTCTTGGTGTAATATGGCTACCTTGTTCCTGTCATTATCTTTTATATGAAAGAAAAAGAGAAATACCTTTTTTTCTCTTTGTTGTGAAAACCTGGTGAGAACTCTTTGTATGTTTTAACTGTATTGTTGTATTCGGGGGTGATAAAGTGAGCACCTATATGCTAGTAAAATTGGGTTATGATAATGAAATTTTATGTCCCTGCCATCTGCCATCTCTGTCCTTTTGACATTTTATTAACTGGTTAAGATAATATTACTTTTTGTTGCCAAAAATGGTTAAGTTACTTTTATCAGTGAGTTTATTTCCAATGGATTAGTAAAGCTATAAATAGGAATTTGGAAGGTTTACTTGACTCCACTATTGTTTTTAAAAATTCTGTTCACTCTAGGCTATATAATCACTAGTGCTATCTCTCTGAATATTTATATAAACTATCAGAATGGAGGCAGATTTTCTATATTAAATTTTAAATAAAGTTTTAGCTTTTCATTCATCCTCTGTGCACCAAACAAAGTTGAATTTTTAATGAATCGACATAGAGTAAGAGTGAAGAATATAGAAGACCCAATAGTTTGCTGTTTTGGGAAAAAAGAACACAACATTTATAAATTAGCCGACTACAAAATTTAGAAAAAAAGAAGAGTTATCTTTTGCCAAAAAAAAACTTTGATTTATATCTAAAGAGGTCTCTTGTATCAAGATTTTATTCTTCCAGTTTTGTTGCCGAGAAAGTGCAGACCTACTTTTGCTGTTGCTATCCAGTTCGTCTTGACAATTTGTCTAGTGGAAACATTCACATGCTGTAGCTTCTAAAGTTAGAACGTGCACAGTATGATCTAAAGGGCAACATACTTTAAACAGAAGATTGTCCCTATTACTTTCTGCATTATCTCAAAAACATATTAAGTTGTCCAGTTACCAATGGAAAATAAATTCCTACATTTGATATTATTAGAAGAACTGATGGAACTGAATACATATATTGTTACACCCACACAAACACATAGACACAACAGAAATACGTATTGGCAATTTAAAAAATAACTTATTCTAGCTAGATGACAATATTATGTATGCTTCATTAATGTTACATTAGAAAAGAAAAAGAATTTTTTTATATTGTCATACAACAATTTGGTTACAAACCTACTGGTTTTTTTAAAGAGGTAATTTTATAAAACTGGTTGAAAATCAAGTGCATCTAGTTACCTATATAGTACTGTTACTAATATATGTCAAATTAACCTTATTTAAACCCTGTAAGATAAAAAGTAAGGAGGTCAACCACAGAAATTCAAATGAAATTTAACTAGCTGCGGTATTATTATTCACTTTCATTTGCATATATTAGCAGTTAATGACTAGAGCTTGAAATTTGTCTCAATGATATAGATTTTTCAATGTGTCTTTTATACCAGGGTACACTGATTTTATGTATATATGCTACAGTTCTAGAATGGATCAATGTGACCACATTTGCAGTTAAGAAATGGGTTAGATGATGTGCATATTTCTAGAATGTTGTGTGTTAAATAGCATGAAATATTTTAGAAAGAAGATTATTAGAAATAAATTGCTCTTGCTTAGTTGTTCAGTGATGCTATCAGCTTTTTGAGTGAATAGATATTTGTGCGACTTTAATATTTAGTTAAACAAGAAGTGTGTTTTTTCTTGTGCATATGGTGTGTGTTGTAAAAGATCCCTAGGTAATCATTAAAGTTAGAAATATTTGATGCTTACCTGTTATTTTAGTTTCTCTGTCATTATGATATCAATCAACTTTAAGCAGTTTTTAGCTAATGGGAAATTAAGAAGAAATCTGTCAATTTAAAATGTGCAGATGCATATTTTAAAACAGATTTTTAAAGTAAATATAATAATTTATTTTCTGTTTTGTGATCAATGATTTGTTCGTTGAACAAATTTAATGGATCAATTTTTGAATTTCAAATGGTCATGCTGATTTAAACCTGGTGCAACAAGTAAGTTTGTTAACAGTGTAAAGGGTACAAACTAGTTCATATATTATAAAATTATCCATATGACTTATGCACAATCTCACACATTACTAAATGCTTTGAATTTACTGATATATAACTGAAATAAAAAATAAAAACAATAAGAGATTCTATGGTTTATATATAGTCAAGATATGCTCAAAAATATTTTCTGTAGCTAATTGCTTGATGCACACATACAAGTTTATGAATTGTTCTTAAAAAATAATAAAATTTTCCAAAGTTATTCACTTGAAGAGGAAGTAGATATGTTAAAGCTTTTGTTCTGTTGATGGTTTCAAAGATTTTATAAACTCTAATAAATATATTAGTTATAATAGTTTTGCCACAGTTCAACAAAGGCTAGTAACATGTATTATTTTTTAATATTTGCATTCTATTGATAAAATTCAAGAATAATAAAAGAATAAAAAATTACTGTCATTAGGTAAACCTATGTCATATTTTTCACATAATATAAGGCAAGTTAATTTTTGGAGTCAGTCTCCACAAGCAACTATGTTAACCAGTTTCTAGCTATTTCCACATCCATATTTGTTAAACTATTTATGCTTTTAAATTTTAAAAAATCAATTGTGATATTTGAGTTACACTAGGTGTCAAAATATCACTGGAGACTGAAAAGGCAGAAGATATTGTTGAAGGTATTTTGAAACATCACAGAAATTCACATACGCCAAGAATTCACCACAGTATACGGCTGAATAAAAGCATGCTGTTTTTCATTCTTTCAACAAGCAAAGGAATCACAGAAAATCCCTGATCCTATCGAAGGTTGGGCACAAATCTGGAAGAAGGCATGACCATTGCTGTAGTTATCATCATGTTAGGATGCCTAAGTGGTATGTGGGAGGGAGTTGAGAAACAAAGTTCACTGTTGCTTTTAGCATCGATTCCTCTATTCTTTCTTTCTTTCTTCTTCTTCTTCTCCTTGTATTTTTTTTTTTTTTTTTTGAGACAGGATCTTGCTCTGTCACCTAGGCTGGAATGCAGTGGCATGATCACAGCTCACTGCAGCCTCTACCTCTGGGACTCAAGGTATCCTCCAGCCTAAGCCTCCCAAGTAGCTGGGACTACAGGTGCACCCCACCTCACCCGGCTAATTTTTTAAAAATTTTCTGTAGAGATGGGGTTTTACCATGCTGCCCAGGCTGGTCTTGAACTCCTGGGCTCAAGCGACCTGTCCACCTTGACCTCCTGAAATGCTGGGATTACAGGCGTGAGCCATAGTGCCCAGTCTCCTCTCTTATTTCTATGATGCTGATAGCAGGCAATGCACCCATAACTCCAGAGTGGGAAAGGGTGGATAATCATTCATGGCTCTTTGTTTACACTTTCTTCTCCCAGCACCCCCCTAACCCCTGCAGCTCCAGGCCAATGTTGTTTGAAACAGTGCTGGAGGCACAGTGCTTCTCTCAACTTCTGGAGACCAGAGTGGGGCTGAAGGTCTGTGGAATCTTTGAGATGAATAGCTCAGAGCACAAAGCAGAGGATTTTTTTTTAGTGTATATACTAAAATCTTTTTATTCTATTTTTTACCTTGAAATTCATAATGCAATGCAGCATAAAAGGCATTTTCCTTTTCTTTAGAAATAGTTCCCACATTGGAACATCACACTCTGGGGACTGTTGTGGAGTGGGGGGAGGGGGGAGGGATAGCATTAGGAGACATACCTAATGCTAAATGACGAGTTAATGGGTGCAGCACACCAGCATGACACATGTATACATATGTAACTAACCTGCACATTGTGCACATGTACCCTAAAACTTAAAGTATAATAATAATAATAATAATAATAAATAGAAATAGTTCCCACATTGAAGTGTCAGTGTAGCACTTTCCGTTAAGTGCTGTTTATTACCAGAAGAAAGAGTTTCACAAATCAGAAACTTTTTAACTATCGCCAGACTGCCAACTACACTTTCTTTTATTTCTGTAATGTTATACCTCTGCATTATCTGTGGTCACTACCTGTACTGCTAAAATGAAAATCTTTGGTAGTTGTCACATTTATTTAGCTAACACTCTGCATAGTCAGACTGCAGCTGTTAAAGCAGGAAAAGTAATTGCAGTTCAGAGCTAAACATTTAGGAATGTTATTGAATCAGATCTGCAAGGTGCTACCTCTGTATATACCTAATGAAACACTATATCTTACTATCTCACAAAGCAATGGTGCTAATTTTTTGATGCATAAGAAGCATTTACAAGTTTCTATAGGTCACCTGTAAATCTGCTGGGCAGTTAGTTTTTTGACACATTTATGTCTAATTCAAACAGCTAAATATCACTAATCATAGAGAAATGCAAATTAAAATCACAATGAGATACCGTCTTACACCAGTAAGAAAATGGTTATTAATAAAAGTCAAAAAACAATAGATGTTGGTGAAAATGCAGAGAAAAGAGAACACTTATACGCTATTGGTTGGAATAGAAATTCATGTAACTCCTGTGGAAAACACTATGGCGATTTCCCAAAGGATTAAAAATAAAACTACCATTTGATTTAGCAATGACACTACTGGGTATCTACCCAAAGGAACAAAATCATTATATAAAAAAGACACCTGCAGTTGTATGTTTATTGCAGCACCATTCACAATAGCAAAGTCACGGAATCAAGCTACGTGTCCATCAGTGGATGATTGGATAAAGAAAACATGGTGTGCATATATACACCATAGAATACTGTGCCACCATAAAAAACAAGAATGAAATTGTGTGTTTTGTGCAACATAGATGGAACTAGAGGCCATTACCTTAGGTGAAATCACTCAGACACTGAAAGTCAAATACCACATATTCTCATTTAAAAGTGGGAGCCAAACAATGTGCACACATGGACACAGAGAGTGGAATAACAGACGTTGAAGATGTGGAAGGGTGGGAGGAGGGAAGTGGATTGAGGGCTGATAATTACTTAGTGGGTACAATGCATCTTATTCAGGTCATGTTTACCTGAAAGCCCAGACTTCACCATGATGCAATGTATCCACGTAAAAAAACTGCATTTGTAACCCCTAAATCTACAAAAATAACAAATACATTTTAAAAAGAGTGTAAATGGACATTACCACCTTGCCTTAGTGAAGTGACACTGTAGATTTATTCAGTGTCCCTGTCCTCCTAGAAGTTAGTTTAATTCATGATTACAAATCATTAAATCGGGTAGGGTAACAGTAGAATCTGTGGATGGAGGCAGCCTCATAGTTTCAGGAAAGGATGCAGGTGTTAAACTGGATTTTGGCCCTGAATTTGTGTCACATTGTCACTCAAAGATTTCTCAACTTTTCCATTTCTCAGTTTCTCTCCTGTAAGTATAAGTGTCACCCTAGACAGTCCCTCACATTTTCCAACTAGGTGGTCACCGTGGTTTTGCCACATCACTGAGATTTTATTATTAATAAACATTGTTTTATGTTAGCCTACAAAAAAAGACTGGAAAGATCCTTATACCATTGAGTGTGTTAAGCACTGTTATATCCATTTTAAATTTCTAAGACTTGAACTTGTGTTTGACTTGTGAGTGCTAAACTCCTGAGAAGGGAAACAGGGCCACCTCTTTTTACTGTGCAGCTTGCACATGGCACAGCTGGATTTGGTGTTCCTGTCTGAAGCTCTCAGTGTGGTTCCCATTCTCCTCATCATTCTGTGCTATAAAAATCTCATCAGAACACCTGTAACATTATTTTGATTCATTTTAATTTGTGATCCAAAGTTGCTTTTAGGTAAAATTCCAAATTGGGGCCTTAACGTACTGGTTTTTGCCCTTCTTTTCTTCCTTTCAATCATCCTGGGCACCTGGCAACTCCTTTCTGTCTTTCTTATTCCCCTGCAACATTTATTGTTAGGAAAGAAGGTCCTTACATTCACTTGCACCATTTGAACCATATACGTTTGTTCCATCGTAGTATCCGAACTTTAACTAGAGATGATGCCTTAATGACACCTAAGCTTTTATCATTTTCACCTGGGCCCGCACAGTAGCTTCTTGAGAAAACTTTCCTTTCTTCCAGCCTCTGCTATCTATAACTCCATTTGTTTCCTACCCTCAGCAAAACTTGTCATTGTTTTGCTCCTTTGCTTAGGGGCCTTTATTGGCATTATATTTTCAATTGGTTAAACCCAGGTTTTTTTTCATGAAGCAAAAATAGCCGTTTGAAATCCTTACTTTCTTTGTGCAATTAAAAAAAAAACCCCTCTACTATTGTTTCGTGAAACTCCTCCCTTTTCCTATGGACAGGCCTCTCTGCTTTTATTTGTTGTTTTCTGTCTAGCTGGTATTCTGTGCCACAGCCTTCTGTAGCTGACAAACTCCTTTGTATCCTCAAATATCCTCTACTCCTGGAAGCCCTTTGCAACCCACTAAGCAATACTATCTTTTCTTCTCCATGGTCAATAGATCTTTATACCTCTCACTTTCATAGCATTTTCATGTATTATGATATATATTTATTCTTTGATGTCCTTTTCCCCCAACAAATGTATGGGTTTCTTAGAAGTGGTTTTAGTATTTTATTGAACTTACTATCTTCAGCATCTCTTTTGCTCTCAGCATTGTGCCTGGGAAACTTCAGACATTCTGTGAATTTTCTTTGAATGATGGACTAAATGAATGGATGAATCTCAAGGTCAAGGTTTTAGGCATTATGGTATGGATCCAAGAGTTTTTCAACATCCCTGAAATTTTTCCAGTTGGGCAGTCCCCAAAGACTCTCCTGTAACATCCGATTCCTTCTTGCCATATATTTATTACGAGATCAATCAGAAGTCGAAAGATTATTGTTTCTTAAGTTGTAAGATCTTGAAAATCTAGCCACAATGGATCAAAGCAATTGTATCTTTCTAGACTGTTTCTTATAGCCTATAAATCAAGAAAGAATCCAAGTCTACAAGGCAATGTTTCAAATTCTGTTCATGTAAATGCTTGAATCGGATCTGAAGACATGTGTGCTCACCTTCACCCTCCTGCAGAATGTTAGTTATTGAACTTGAACAACCCTGGTAAAGCTGCCAGAATTTACATGCTTGCCTGCAAAGCAGATGTGCAGAGAATGGCACTGGACCAATTATGAAATTGAACAAAAACATGATTGACTGCAGAGGAACTAAAAAGATGAAAGATATTTTCAATGTTTCCAAGCCTTGTAAATGGTCTTGTGAAAAGACCAAAAGAGCTGGAAGCTTCCTGGAGCACTGGGGATGGCACCGGAGCCTCTTTGAAGTCCTCTTGGGGAGAGCTGCTTGGAATAATTACCAGTAGCCCCAGCTGTGAGGCATTCTGAAGAAGCTTAAGGCACAGCTCACTGAGCTTGATGCTGGGAACTTTTCAAGGCAAGTTTAGGGAGGTTGTGCTTTCGTAAGTACATGCTGTTGTATTCCTAGCAGATTTTAGTGTTTCTACAAAGAGAAAGGAATGGAAACTTTCCCAGTCTTTTCTAAAAATCATTATTCTTCCCAATGTCTTGAGAAAGTGTCACAAAGGAGAGAAAGGCAACTGATATGGGTTGGGTGGATTTGGTGCCTGATCCTCTTAAGCCTATGAATTATTACAGCCACATCACAGTTCCATGGCTTTATAGACAGTACTTTTAATCAGCTTTGCTCGTCTTTCTTAAGCAGATAACAGTGTTCTTAAAAAGAATATATCACTTCTTTTATAATCAGCAACTCAGAAGTGATACATTGTTATCTTCATATCAAACACACCCCAAAGAATAGACATCATTCATTATGTGGTTTCAAATATTTTAAACAATTTTGTATTGCTGTAAAAGTAGAGCAATAAACCTTTAACTTGTAACTTAGATGAGCAATTGACTATGCTGCTTAGATAAGGAAATAAATATTTTTCATAATTTAGAGTATGATGCAATTTAGTGTAGAATATCTGACAAAATATATAATGTTAAATGAAAATATTGTTATTTGTATGTAAAATTAGGTGATTTGATGTTTTATTTGCATGATCTATTGCATTGAAGCTAAGGGAAACAATAGATTTACTCTATGAAATCATACTTCAGAAAAAAATAGTTAACAAACATTCGTTAGTTATAGAAAAGGTAGTTTTCACAGTGAAATTTGCTACAAACATGATTCATGAAGTACATAAACACATATTTAAATGATAATAGGCTTTTGTTGCTGAAGGTTGAAAAAAAAACCTGTTATTGATTGGAAGTACCTTAAAGAGCTTATAATCAAGATGGGAAGATAGTTGTACCTTAATTAAACAAGCAACAACAAAACAAAACAACAACAACAAAAGGAACACAGAATGAGTGATCGGCATAGAATCACTACCAAGAAGACTTCCTTGGTATTCTGGTAGCCTAAGAGCTTTAAGCTTTAAGGGGAAATGGTACTTGAAAGGACTCTTACAGGAAAAGTCAGAGAGGGATTAGGAGGTGAGAGAGGATAGAACAAGAGTTTTCCATATTTAGGAAGAATGCCATGAGTCAAATGGCAAGGTAGGACTTGTGTGTCTTGCTTGGAAGCCATTTGGTCCATTAACCTGAAAAAATTGTAGCTAATACTTATTGGTTAATATATGTCAAGCATTCTTTAGGTTTTTTACAGGTATTAATTCTTTGTATCCCCACAACACTCTATGAGGTTGGTACTGTAGGTATTAATGGTGTCCCATTTTACAGATGAGAAGACTGAGGCACAGAAAGATCAACTAATTTGCTGAGGCCACACAGTAAGAGCTCCTGTATCTGTGCCTTCAACCATTGCTTAATACTACCTATTATTAAGAATTATATAAGTGATTCATGGTAGATAATCTATGAAAAGTCCGTTGAAGCCAGACTTTGAAGAAATTAGTGGAAGGCCTTGCATGTTTGTCTAAGGAGTTTGCTTTTTATGGTATAGGCAACAAGGAGTCAGTGATAAGGTTTGAACAGTGGAATGACACAGGCAAAGCAATGTTTGAAAGATTAAATCCCAAAGTAAATTTCACTGGGGTATATACCTAACTTGAAAAGTGAAAGAACTTGAGATGGGATGCTAATGGTTGGGTATCACAGTTGTCCATATGTGAGGTAGTAAGGGCTTGTAGCAAATAAATGCAATAGAAAAGTACCAGAAGTATCTTGAACATTTTCCCTTGTCTTCACTTTCCAACAGTATGCTCATCATCATCTCATATCAAGAATGTAGTCCACTACCACAGAGGTTATGTATCCTTTCTTTTATTCTCTTCATTGCAGAATGTGTCATGGTGTTTAGTATAAATAGACTATGGAAATCTATCCCATATGTCTGTTAGGAAGTCATTTGGTGGTATTGGTTCAAAGAGGTCCTCTAAAAAGTCTTGAGAGAAAGACGGAGAGAGACAAAAGGCTTGATGGATTACCCTCTGGACAGGAGAGTTCCTTAAGAAGAACTAGGGTGTTCAAGCATTGTTTTCTACTGCAGGCTTGTTAGAAAGGATCTTGCAGTAATACAGTGGGTGTTGGAAGTACTAGGCCAGTTTGGAGCCTGTATTAGTCCATTCTCACACTGCTATAAAGAACTGCCCTAGACTGGGGAGGTCTCAGGAAACTTACAACGATGACCAAAGGTAAAAGGGAAGGAAGGTACCTTCTTCACAAGGCAGCAGGAGGGAGAACAAATGCAGGAGGAACTACCAAACACTTATAAAACCATCAGATCTTGTGAGAACTCACTCACTATCACAAGAAAGCATGGGGGAACCACCCCCGTGATTCAGTTACCTTCACCTGGTCTCTCCCTTGACGTAGGGATTATGGGAATTACAATTCAGGATGAGATTTTGGGTGGGGACACAGCCAAACCATATCCTAGCCTGTTCGCCTTTTAAACTTGATTTGATATAGTTAGAAGTACTATTGACACTGGAGCTTTTTTCAGACAAAATTTTCTCTCAATCAGATATGTCATCTTCCCTCTCCTAGAATACTGCAATTTACTTCATATGGTTTCTTACCCACTATTTCTGTGCTCTGTCAAATCTGTCTCTATGCCAGTACTACTTGAACTACTTTTGTTAAAAGACATTTAATTATTTTATTTTATTTTTATGATTCATAGACTATAAGATAAAAATGAATTGCTAGAAGAAAATGAAATAAAATGAGACAAAATGCTACCAGAACCATTTTTTATTATGTATTTATTATTATTAGGTTCATCAGACATACATTTGTCCTACCAAGTTAACATAAATGATTCTAAATTCTTGAACTCTGTTTCTCTACTTATCCTAACACAGATTAGTAACAAACTGTTCGTGACCTAGCACTGGTCTTTGGTCCTTAGTCCACTCTGAGTAGCACTGCCTCTCACAGCAGCCAGAGAGATCATTTATGAATGCAAATTACATCTTATGATCCTTCTGTCTATAATTCCTGAAAACCTTCCCTGCGCACGGGATAAAATGTAAGGTTCTTAAGCTATTCAATGAGGTCCTGCCTCCTCTGGCACTCCTCTATAAATCCAACTCCTTTGTCCACCCTCCCCTTAGCTCACATTGTTCAAGCTACGCTGGCTTTCTCTTTCAGTTCCAGAATGCACCCAGCACTTTCCCGTCTCAAGGACTTCTCACTGGAATTCTCTTTCCCCTCCTTTAACCTCACTAACTTCTACTCATTCCTTCTACTCAGCTCAGATATCACCATTGCAGACAAGCCTCCTCTGTCTTTCCTGTTTAAACTCTAATCCCACGTGATGCTCTTTCATATTGCCTTCTCCTGGCAATATCATAATTAGAAATTACCTGTTTCTTTTTAAGGTAAATGTTTACAGAAGATCACAGATCATAAGTGTCTGGTGCAACAAAAGATCAAAAAGTGAAGTTATGCTCGAGACCAGCACCCAGATCAAGAAACAGAGCACAGCAGGCATCCCCAAAGCCTTCCCTTCTTCACCTGTTCCTTCATTACCTTCTTCTATATTTTTCCTATTTTTGACTTTTATATAAATAGAATCACACAATAGCTATTCTTTAGAGTTCAACTTCTTTTATTTAACACTATGCTTGTGATGTCCACTCACATTGCTGCATGTAATTGTTCATTCTTATAGCTGTGTAGTATTGTAGCATTTCACTATACGACTCTACCACAACTAATTATGAATTTTACCTTCAATGGAATGGTCAGTTCTAGGCTATTACAACAGCAGTGCTCTGAACATTCTTGTTTTGTGGACATATGCATGTATTTATGATACACACACACAAACACATTTATGGGTACATTTGCAGGGTCAGAGGACATATAAATGTTTAACTTTAGTCATTACTTCCAAACAGATTTTTCAAATGGTTTTGGCAATTTAGATTCTCATCAGCAGTGTCTTAGAGTTTCCATTAGTCCACATACTTGCAAAGACTTGGTATTGTGTGTTTTTTTAATTTCATCCATCTGGTGAAATGGTGTATGCAGATGACTCTGGCATTTCCTTGATGTCTAATGAAGTTAAATAAATCTTTGAATGTGTATTGGCCATTTCAGTCTCCTGTTTTATTAAGTACCATCATGAGCTTAGAAATCCTGCCTTTTGCTGTGCCTTCAACACCCAGTGGCACTCAGCAGGCACTCAGCTATTTAATGAATACATTAGTACTATTAACTACAAGGATAAAGCAAATCTAGCCCTGCTATTAAAACTCTGTGCTGATATATATGAGGTGCGCAATAAATATGTACTAAATGCATAAATAAAAGTTTCCTAAGTTTCTTTTAAATACACATCTATCACAAAGCAATTAAATGCTTCCTATCTTACCTGGTTTTCTCTCGGAGAAAGAGAAGTAATTCTGTGTTTCTTTTGAAATTATCATGTTTGATCATCTTGGCATGCTCAATTTTTAATGTTATTCTTTTAGAGGGACCAGTCTTACACTGTCTATTTTGCTTTGCAATTCTTTGTTATAGTGTCACAAAGATTAATATGATCCCAAAACTGATACTTTTGGCCTAGATACACTGTGTTACAAATCCTTTCACTTCTTCTGAATGTGTAGGTGTTATTTTTTAAGAGACATAATTCTTTTCAACAGATAAGGATGATCAAAGAAGAAAACTTCTTTGTTTTTCTTCTTACCCGAACTTTCACTTAGAGGACATTTCTTTTTGTAACACAGAACTTTATAATGCATATCTTTTCTTAGACAGGTGTAATTTTTCTTTGGATCCAAATTAAAATCCAGTAATGTCACATTCTACTGATTCAGAATTCAGTCATTGAGGCATACTTAGTTAACCCTAAGATAAAGTTAGATTCCCAGACATACAGCTGGCAAGATAGAATTTTAGAGTAGAAAAAATTGGTTGGCTCAAAATTATCTAATAAACAATTGAAAAATAATTTTCATGTAATTTTTATATAAAAATGTTATATTTTACACATTATGCTATTAATATTATTCTAGGCATATTTATATAATTAAATATCTTATAATGTGGGATCATGAACTGCCAAATAAATTGTCTTACTGTAATTCATAAATGAATATCTAATACAGGAAGTACTCACAAAATATATCTCAACACATAATATAAATTATATACCGAATGGCTGTTATATTCAATCAGAATGGTAAGGATGATGATGGCTATAAAATAGCTAACATTTATAAACTCCTTATTGTGTGCCAAACACTAGGCAAATAGCTATGTGTAATAAACACATTGGTGCAATTAAAGGATTCCAGTGAATAGCAATAGTTTAAACTTTGACATGGTCAATTTCATCAGAATAAACTTCATTATGTCTGAAGAGGAAATATGGCTGGTTAATATGAAGGAATAGTAAACATGCTGTAACATGTAGTGGAGACCTATGGAGTTGATGGCTCCAACTCTTCTTTAAGCCAGGCAGTGAATTCAAGTGAATTACAGTATTAGCCATGTTTACAGTTTACAAAAAAAAAAAATCAATGAAATATAGTGATCATTATGTGTTTTCTTATGGCACTTGGAGTTTGTAATAGCTTTCATTATTTAAAGATCCTGAAACATTTTGTGGAGCAGAGTTACAGATAGTCATCCTTAGTTCTGAGTGTCCTGTCTTTTGTTTGTTTTAAGCTTTGTAAACATTAATCTCTTGTCCACAATTGCTTCTATTCCCAGGATTCAACTGTTAAATCCCAGGATTCATAATCTATTGGAAATATCTGACCGGACAAAATAGAAGTCTTTAAGTGTAAGCTTTATGATTAAGACTTGACTATTTGGTTCAAGGGAAATATTTAAATCCAATTCTGGGAATAATTTGAAGAGATTTTGCTGCTTTGAGAGTGATTCCCAAAGTTTAATATTTCAGGTGGTTTTCTATATGAAATATTTTCACTAAAGAAATCTTCATCTTCATGTATATTGTCTCCATCTCTTTGCTTCTAAGGGATTTTTCAGTAATATTTGCATCAGTTTAGGGATTTAGCTTTTAATCTTTGTCAATTATTTTAATCTTTGTCAACCTTTTAATCTTTGTCAGTAGCAGCTGAAGAAACTTGACCTTTTAGAATGATCACAACCTAATGCATTTGCTTATCATCTCTACTATATCCAGATTAATTCCTTACACAGAAGTGGTTTTTTAATACCAAAATCAAAGAAGAATTTTTTTTTTGTTTAATAAAAGCTTGAACCTCTAATCTGTAGGAAGCATGCTATGTAGTACTTTCTCTTTCTTAAAAATAACTCAATAGTAAGAAGCCTGTTGTTTATTCTCTGGATAGAAGGCATTATTAAGGAAACAAAGTGAAGATTGTTAATTTTAATGAACATTTTTTCTTGTTCTTTGTGCTTTTTTTCCTTTTCTTTCCTTTTTTTAAAAAATGTTGTTAGGGGAAAAAAAAAGATTTTCCAGAAGTTTTACACATAAAAGATAATGAATTTTCACCTTGTTCATGCTATAGGAATTTGGGATTGTGAAAGTTAAGTTACATGAAGTTAAGAAAGTGCTTAACATGGTTAATTTCTCTGTGTGTATTTGTGTGTGTGTGTATGCATGCATGTGTGTTTTCTCTTTCTTTGCCCTGTTTGCAAGTAATGCATCAACACTTTGTAAGATAATTTTTTAATTTTTATTTTGGAAACAGCTGCTTGGATACTACAGGAGTGGCTAACTTCATGAATCATGAGAAGCGGTGGTTTATTTTGAATGGAAATGAGTTTAAAAATCAACAGTTACTTTGTTTAGCTTTCTAAGAGGTCATTTAGGCACAGATGAAGACATCTGAAAATTAGGCATCATTTTCTTTATCCATAAGCACAATGTCAATGGCAAGTTTTCTTTTTTTCTTTTTATTTTTTTATTTTATTTATTTATTTATTGTTATACTTTAAGTTTTAGGGTACCTGTGCACAACGTGCAGGTTTGTTACATATGTATACACGTGGCGTGTTGGTGTGCTGCACCCATTAACTCGTCATTTAACATTAGGTATATCTCCTAATGCAATCCCTCCCCTCTCTCCCCACCACACAACAGGCCCCGGTGTGTGATGTTCCACTTCCTGTGTCCATGTGTTCTCATTGTTCAATTCCCACCTATGAGTGAGAACATGTGGTGTTTGGTTTTTTGTCCTTGCGATAGTTTGCTGAGAATGATGGTTTCCAGCTTCATCCATGTCCCTACAAAGGACATGAACTCATCATTTTTTATGGCTGCATAGTATTCCATGGTGTACATGTGCCACATTTTCTTAATCCAGTCTATCATTGTTGGACATTTGGGCTGGTTCCAAGTCTTTGCTATTGTGAATAGTGCCGCAATAAACATACGTGTGCATGTGTCTTTATAGCAGCATGATTTATAGTCCTTTGGGTACATACCCAGTAACGGGATGGCTGGGTCAAATGGTATTTCTAGTTCTAGATCCCTGAGTAATTGCCACACTGACTTCCACAATGGTTGAACTAGTTTACAGTCCCACCAACAGTGTAAAAGTGTTCCTATTTCTCCACATCCTCTCCAGCACCTGTTGTTTCCTGACTTTTTAACGATCACCATTCTAACTGGTGTGAGATGGTATCTCATTGTGGTTTTGATTTGCATTTCTCTGATGGCCAGTGATGATGAGCATTTTTTCATGTGTTTTCTGTCTGCATAAATGTCTTCTTTTGAGAAGTGTCTGTTCATATTCTTTGCCCACTTTTTGATGGGGTTGTTTGTTTTTTTCTTGTAAACTTGTTTGAGTTCATTGTAGATTCTGGATATTAGCCCTTTGTCAGATGAGTAGATTGCAAAAATTTTCTCCCATTCTGTAGGTTGCTTGTTCACTCTGATGGTAGTTTCTTATGCTGTGCAGAAGCTCTTTAGTTTAACTAGATCCCATTTGTCAATTTTGGCTTTTGTTGGTCAACGGCAAGTTTTCTATAGAAAGTGTTCAAGAAACAATATAAGTGAATAATGTTAAATTATTATTGATATCTTTTGGAAGGGAAGTGTTAAAATATACTTAAATTTTACAACTGTTTTAAAAATTGAAGAAAATATTACACTTTAGATCTACTCTTAATTTGTAGCAATTGATGAACATTTTTAAAATGTCAAAATATAAGAAATACTTTAAATTATTTTACTTGTGTACAGTTATTGAAAAATGAAACCATGGTGAAAAGATGTTATTAAAACCCACTATTTCTTTTGGAGGAGAAATCTTGGAAATTTTGAAAGCCACATATAAATCTGAACTTACCTAGAATCCAAAATATAACCTGTGGTTTTCCATATTTTTTGTGTATTTCCTGTCATGGATTGGTAGGTAAGGATTTTGCTAGAGGTTTAAAACCCCAGAATTGCTGAAACCATATCTAAGATTTCAAATTAGTTTAGAACATTTTACCAAAAGACACTAAAGTCCAAAAAGAGTTAACTCATTTTTATTCTAAATCATTGAAATCTATTTCTGTTAATTATTTATAGCTCTTCTCTCTAAGTCAAGCTGTTATTCAAATGTAATTTCTAAAACATTGTCAGTTGTATAGATAATTTATATCTACACAATGCCAGAGAATACAAATAAATCTTAAATTTTAAAAATCACAAGACAGTGTTTCACACCCTCAGGAAATACCCGAAGTGGAAGATAAGTTATTTCATTGCCAATATTTCCAGCTGCCAGAGTTGCCACACCAGGGTACTTTATATATAATTACCTTATTGAAAGAGTTGTCAATATCCCTTTTGTCCCTGAGGGGAAAAACAATCAGAAGATGTTGAAAGATGACTAGATTCTAGATTGGTATTTTAATTTTCAGAAGCCAACCCAGTCCTGGGATTGTTCTTAGAAGATAACTTCAGATTATATTGCTTTGGTTTATTTTAGGAGAAAATCTGTTGTAGAATATAAAGGAGGTTCTTATCTCTTTTATACTTGCCCATTACTTTTATTTCTTTTCCTTTGTGGCACTTACAGAAAGCCTTGTGAATAGATCTGTTTTTTTTTCTAGTAATTCCTACACTACTGAAGAAGCTTTTCTCTGAGGTGCTCATCTATTATCATTAGCATGATTAGTGTTAGTCACTTAAACAGAGAGATATGATCTTAATCAGAAAACTATTACTCTGAAACTGCAAACCTAATGAAATACAAGGAAATTCAGGAAGAAGGCCATCTGTAGATACACTCTGCAGATTTGATAATTGGACTGTTAAGGCAGGAGGCACAGAAGCCTTTATGTATATAAATGCAATTTAATTAGATGAGCTGTATGAAAATCAGTTTAGGCAAAATAAAAGCCACTTATACTAGCTAAAATAGAAATGAAAACATAGTTTCAGGATTATAGTTTTTAACGAGACCAGAAACCCATCGCGAGGCATTTAATTGTGCATTCACCTGTAGATACTTAACTGTCAGTGGCTTTTTATTGGTCCCTTTATATGATACCAAGTTTCTTTGTATATTATTTCTAAAATAGGTATATTTGCCTTAGTTTAGTTTTATGGAGAAACTCCCTTTGCATATTTTATTTTATATTCTTGCCTGTCACTGTACCCTGGAACAGAATCAACCTTTATCTGGGCCCTGTACCTGTCAGCCTAATGGTGAGAGGGCTGAATCTCATGTTAACTCAATCTTGCCTTATGCCAGTACATGTTCCAAAATCTCTGTGGGCCCTAATTAGATTATATTGTCATTAGAGGGACATAAACCTTCATATGGATATTTAAGCATTTGTTTTTCTCAGACCAAAGTATTGTTGTTATATATAGACATATTACAATATCAATGCAATATTTTACTTTCATTTGTTTCTTAGTGTTTCTGCCTGTTCTGTTTGATTTGGTTTGTGAACTAGTAGTTACTCAAGAAGTTTCTTGTTCAGAGGTAGATTTTTTTCCCTACTATTTTTATTTACGTACATCATTCCAAGTGGAATACCCATGTCCTCTAAATATGGAAAAGTTGACAGCCCCATCTTATTTTTCATGTGTTTTATATAAGAATACTTGTCTGGAATTAAATTGATAACTTCTGTGAAGAGTACATATTCTCTAATTCTCTTTTGTAAAATATTAATTTTATCACTTAATAAATATTTGCCTAGCTTTTGCTATGAGCCAGCTACTGTGCTAATACTAGTTACACTACACCTAAGACACTGGAATTATGGTAAAGTAATAGACACAAGCTAAATAATAAATTAGAAATTGTAGTAAATGTATGAGGGAAGTTCTAGCTGTTGTTTGGGGAAATAATGGAGGTAGAGTGGGTGGTTTTTATCTGAGAGATCAAGGATTTTTTCTTTGAAGAGTGACATTTATAGCATAACTAGAAACATGACTAAGTGTTAGCTAGGCAAGGATTTGAGGACAAAGCTTTTTAAAGAGACAGATGAGTATGTGTGGAAGCTCTGTGATAGGAAAAAGCTTAGTGTATTATAGGACTTGAAAGAAAGCTGATGGAAGAATGGCTCTCAGCAAGGATTGGAGAGTGGGAGGGGCTAATTATTGGAACGTCTCTTAAACAGGTTGACTACACATCTGGGTTGCCCTTAGCAGCCTTGTTGATCTGGCAAAATGATTACTAATACTCCTAGTTATTCTCAAATGTGCCCCAATTTGATGTTAAATTATATCCTCCCCTATTTATAAATCGGGTTTTCTTTTTTCATTCCAAGAAAAATAGGAACCCATGAAAGTATTTAAGCAGGGAAGTGACATGATCAAATTACCATTTTAAGAAATCATTCTGCTGTAACGTTGCAAGTGGATTTGAGGAATCCAGATGGAAGTGGGAGGCTGGCTAGTCAGCCAGTGCAGTAGTTCAGATGCCAGATGGCAGTGGTTTCGATGAGGGGTTTGGCAGTAGAGAGAAAAGCCACGGCTTCAACATATATTTCACGAACAGACTCTGGGAAGTCATAAGCAACAGGCATCCTCCTTTTGGTCTAA
Organism: Gorilla gorilla gorilla; assembly: GCF_029281585.2. NCBI lineage: Eukaryota > Metazoa > Chordata > Mammalia > Primates > Hominidae > Gorilla > Gorilla gorilla. Next base: position 60,065,210 of record NC_073234.2, on the reverse strand, counting down.
CAATAATAATGCTACTCTTCTTCACTTTAATAAAGAGTCATGAGCGCATGCAGTGCCCACACTGACAGTTCACTTGTACAGCCATTTGTTCTTAGTTTCTGTGTCTGGTTGGGCCAGTAAAGCCCTTTCCTCATCCCTCTTTCTGCTTATCACTAGAGACAGAAACTAAAAACTATGGCTTCAGGCTGCTGAAAGCCTAAAATACAACAAAACAGAACAACAACAAAATAAGGCAGATTAGACAAGCTTGCTTTAAGTGACTTCCTGATGACACATAAGGGACTCAGTTTTTTCAGCATTTTGTGTTTTGATTAACCTGTAACAAGGTTTTGGAAAGCATCATTGCAAATAGTTGATCTAAGAAAATAGCACAGAGCATTGGTTTGGAGCCCAGTCTCGAGTTCAGTGGCCTGGATTGGAATTTCAGCCCTGCAACCAGCTGCTTCTAGTATAGAAGAGTCACTGACCCTCTCTGGTCCTCTATGTCCTAATCCCTAAAATAAGGATAATAACCTCAGAGTTGTTATCAAGATTAAACGAGTTAATATTTCAAAAAATTTAAAGCAATGCGTGGCACATAGCCACCTTCGTAAAAATTATGTTAAATTATTAAAACTGAGTGACTGTATGGTTTGTACTGCAGCTTGATCAGAGACGTAGTGGGATAATTCTTGACCTAACTAGCTTATGTAAACTATTGATTATGTTATCTTCTGGATATATTGGCTTATGCCTCTAATCTCAGCACTTTGGAAGGCCAAAGCAGAAGACTGCTTGAGGCCAAGAGTTCAAGACCCACCTGAGCAACATAGTGAGACCCTGTATTAAAAAAAAAAAAAAAAAAAAAAAGTTAACCAGGCATGGTGGTACATGCCTGTAGTTCCAACTACTTTGGAGGCTGAGGCAGGAGGATCACTTGAGCTCAGGAGTTTGAGGCTGCAGTGAGACATGACCACCCCACTGCACTCTAGCCTGGACAATAGAAGGAGACCCTGTCCCCTAAAAAAAAAAAAAAAAAAAAAAAAAAAAAAAAAAAAAAAGTTATCTATTTGGGACTGTTGAGAAATTCCTGAAACATAAATAACAAATGATCATCTAGATCCAAACCTGAGTAGAATTCTGGCTAGAATAAATAGGTAAAAGATGAAAGAAAGGGTTATATTTTAAAAAGAAAAATGTGTGTAGGCTTAATTTCTTCAGCCTATTTAGCATATGATTTTCTGCCTAGACTAAAATTACAACTACATTTATGAAATGTGAGTTGAAAGCCATTATAAATGACTTTTTTTTCACATTGTCTTACTGTGGAGATTAGGGCTTAGAGAAATTAAGCAATTTACATAAGATCCTATGACACAGATCAAAGCTACTCAAAATAGTTATAACAGGTAATAATAAAAGATTTCAGAAGTCTGTGACTCACAAATTTGATCATACTTTGGCGATGCTATATAATGTATCTGTTTGAGAGAAAAAAATGTCTGAAAAGCATTAAATGTTCAAAGAAGTGTTTTATAGCTGGTAAAGTCTAATACTCTTATTTTGTGGATGATTCTCACGAACTATAAAAATCTGTGAGATATATTTGTGAAATTAAGAGACTCATGAGAGATGTATACGTTTTTCTAGGATGGAAAATAGCCTTCAAACACAGTTGCATGGTAGGCCACTTCTGTGATATGGAGAATAGTGAACTTGCTTTCCTGACCAAAATGTTCCACATCTCACCAATTACCTGGCTTGAATTTCCACCATTAGGGATGCATTTGTTTAGGTTTTGAGGATATCTTGGTATTAAGGAATGGCTTAGAAAAATGGAAATTGTTTACTGGGCTGCCTCAATCTCAGCATGTATTAACTAAGGACTTCTAGGGAAGAGGTTCTAAAACTATAGTATAGAAATTATAAATGTCACATTCTTGAGGTACTTGTTAAAAATGCAGATTCCAGAGTTCAATCCCAGACCTAGTGAAATAATCTCTAAGGTCTAGACTACTCAGATCTATACACTGTTTGCTTGATGGTGTTCTTGAATGCCATTTGAATATCACTTTTTAAATTATCACGAGTGATATGTTGAAAGTTTATAATAAACAAAAAGTATACAATTTTATTTTCACTAGTAGAATAGTAAAGCAAGTACCTTTAGTTTTATTTGCATTCTGGCTGATAATTCACTGTCATTAGAACCTCAACAGATTGTCTGCCATGATGATTACATAGATATTGTAGGATTTTTTTTACAGGTAATTGTTATATCCACTTGAATTATAACTTGCAAATTTTTCACCTTAGGCAAAGACTATCTGGGTTTATCATTTCACCTCTCATCCTAATACCAGTTTTCTCCACTTTCTCCCATAGTGGTCTAAATTCAGTGCTTTGAGTCTACCACTTGTCTTTGAAAAAGCCTCATAAACACGCTAAGCCTCCATAGTTTTTTTTTTAATCAGTCATTGAATTTAATTTGCTCACCTAAATCTCAAGATAGTACAAGGATTTAGTTAGGTAATTTACATGAAAGCATTTTGTAAATCATAAAGTGTTCTACAAATGTAATGTACTATTACTAGTTAAGGACCTTAAAATACCTATTACCCCTGTGGTCCTGTCAAACTAATTCTATCAATTTCTTTTCTTTCTCAGAACTCTGGTCTCAGTGATACTAGTTAGCAAATTTAATTATGTTAAATAAAATTTTAACTCTGATACTAATAGGTGACATCCATTTCCATAGGCCAAATCCAGAGTGAGTACAGTTAGTACAACGAGTACATTCAAATTATTGTTCTGGACATTATAGAGAAATAATGAGTAATCTAAATGTTTTTGATAATGTTATATAGATTTTTAAAAAGAGGAAATAAGAAATGCAAGCAATCATTATGCAAATTCTTACATAATCAGTGCCATTAACAGGATAGAAGGTACTGGGGGTGAAAGTTGTTTGTTTAAGGGAAGAAGAATAAAATTAAGTTTTAGGGAATCAAGGATTCTATATAGACCTTGAACGATGGGTAGGATTTTAGAAGCTTGTGTTTCAAAGAGTTTGACTTGAATACAAGACAGAAATCATTCCTAAAACAATTTTAGCTGTAAAATTTTGATACTTAAAACCAGGAAAAACTTTGAGTATCTTTTAAATTAACTATTTTTATTTATAAAACATATAGTTCATCAGATCTGAAAGCCTGCATATTCCAAACACTAAACTTACATCCTTTTTTGAATTGGATTATTCTATAGTAGGCAATAATTGAGTAAAGTATTCTGGGCCTGTTTATTTATTTATTTATCTGATCAATTCATCTAATTAATTTATTTGATTAATCATCTGATTAATTCATTTCAGAACACAGACCAGATATCTATCATCCTTTCTTTTTTTTAGGAAATATGGAATCATCAAGCATTACATTAAAAAAAAATCACCAAATCAACCTGCTGAGTTAAATTAATGTCCCTCTATTCTTCTTAAAAAGGAGGCACCTGTCTTACTAATGTTCATAATAAATGCCTTGTATAGAAGAGTTTTCCTCATGTAGAAATACCTATTTGTCTCATGAAGAAATCAACTCCCCAACATCATATCCTTCTCAAAACAAATAGGTGGATTTCAGCTTCTTCCCTTTGTTGTGAATGATCCTTTCATATCCCTTTCTTGTTTGCCTGGTCAAAACTGATAGGTTAGAAGCTAGTTTAAGCAGCAGATGAGGCAATAGTGTGCTTAAAGCTAGAGCAGTGTCTGGACTGGACTTTCAGTTTTCAGGTTCAAGCAGCTCCTGAAGTAGAGGCCAATGTTCCAAATCAGGGCAACTCAAGGAACCATTTTGTCTTTGTTTGAAATCTCTAAGGCAGGGCTGGCTTCATGGGTGAGTACTGAGCAGCTACACAGGGCTTAGGTTTAGAGGAGTCCTGTCCTTATTTTAATGCTCTGCTGTCACCATCTTGAAATTCTTAACGTTTTTGAACAATGATTTTCCTGTTGTGCTGGGCTCTGCAACCTGGTCCTGCTCTAAGGCTTTCATCCATTACTGCAGAGCCATCTCAAAACAAAATAAAAGCACCAAATGAGTGCTGTCATTTTTTAACATGAGAAAAGAAATATCAGGTTTCAGAGATCCAATTAGATAGTAATGCCAAATTTTCCCCAGGACATTCCCATTAAAAGGACAAAGTTTATATTTGAAACAGTCAACAAAGACGTAGGTAGGTCTGATTGTTAAAAATCAGTTTAGCCTGAAAGAAGACTATTCTCTGGGTAAAACAGATCATTTTCTCTTCTCTACCACAGCCTCCTCTCCTTCTTGCTTGTTTCCTTCCTTTAAAGGAAACGTACAGACACCTTCCATCCTTGGCCTGCTTACTGTGAGCTGCCAACAAGATAGACAAGGCTACATTTTGGCCCTGTTTCCCAGTTTGCAGAGTTCCGCTCTGTGCTCCCAAGACCTTTCTAAATCCCATCCATAACTTCACTGAAGAAATACTAAAAAAAGATACCACATGATTCATATAAACTTCCCACAGAGCACTGCCTTCCCCACCAAAATGGAAAAGGACTTGGAATGTACAAGTCAGATAGCAGAAGGCCAAAAGGCTGTGAAAATGAATTCATTCACTGAACTGAAGCTTTTGAGGGAGGCCAGTTTTCAAAAGCAGCCTTCCAAGTCTTTCTACCATTCAGGCTGCTCCCTCTGCATAATGAACCTATTAAAAGAATTAAGTCAATTTTTAAAAAGCAGTGATCTTTCTTTCGTCTGATTTGTGGCATAATTCAAGTAAAAGCCTCTTTTCCTTTTGTCTGTTATATGACTCTGTACTCCTCTCCTAGTTCATTGCTTTATTTCATTTTCACTTCAGTTGATACCTTGTCCCTTGGTCAGGGGAAGGCAGGATAAAGAAGACAGGGCACATGAGAGAGGTTCTCAGAGTGTTAAAGAAATACATCAAGGGCTGTCAAATGCAATTCTGTTTCAGAGCAGGCCTGATCACTGACTATGAACATTTTAAAGGTGAAAACGTTCATTCTGTACTATTAATCTGCTATAGCAAATTTACTTCTGATTTGCATCTCATATTCCGGTGCTTTTGTTTCAAAAAAAATTTAATGTCTAGGAAAATGCTCATTACATAAAAATTTTATCATATACTGACATACCCCCTGTAAAGAGTGTTCTTTCTAATAACAATTGTTGGGCGTAATAAGTGACTCCTCAAGAAAGACTCTCAAATAATTCGGTTGTATCTGTTAAATAAAATAATATAAAACGAACTGTTAAAAATCATTAACTGCAACTCACTTTCAGCAAATATATAACACAAAGATTAAAGTATGTTCAAATATTTCCTATCCATTGCTCCTTGCACATTTTCAGTTAATTTCTGTTCCTTTATGGCAAGTTCAAATATTTGGCTACAAGTGAAGAAACTTTAACTGTAGAAATGTTTCCAAATCTTTAAGCAGTTATTTATTTTTACACATAAGTCTCTACATTATTATTTCAACAGCTAGGAATATTATTTTTCCTAGAATATTCCTAGATGTAGGAATATTATTTTACTAGGAATATTATTGTTCCTAGAATATTCCTAGATCTAGGAATATTATTGTTCCTAGAATATTCCTAGATCTAGGAATATTATTGTTCCTAGAATATTCCTAGATCTAGGAATATTATCTTACTAGGAATATTATTATTCTTAGGTAAAGGAATAATAATGTAGAGACTTAAGAGTAAAAATAAATGGTGTCTGATTTAACATACATTTAGAGAGGGTACCTTGTGTACAGAGATACAGATCCTGCCTTCCAGGGTTGAAGGTGATTAGAGAATTACAGCAGTGGGTTTTTCACGCTGTGATGAAAGCTTAAAGAAGATACCCTAGTTCTAGCTGAGGTGGGTGGGAAGAAGCCAGGGGAAGAAGACTGAGAAAGTTCACCGGGAGCGTGATCTCTGACCTGAATTTTGATGATTGAGTAGGAGTTCAGTCAAGATTAGAGGTGAGAATGGTAGGGAGAAGAAAACTGCATAGTCTTAAACCTCAGATTATATTTACTGCAAATATTATCTTTTTGTAAATATTTTATTATTAAAAATGGAGATGAAGGAGAAAGAATAATCTAGCGATAATGCTCTAGAAGTTGAAATGAGGCACTTCTAACAGTGGGAGTAAGCTTCACTTCTTTGCTAATCAATTGCAGCCTTGGTAATGTTCTTAATAATCTGAATTTTAAACAGCACAAATACTTGAAAGAAATATGTGAGGTGAGGTATTAAAGCTGCCTCCCGAGAAACATGAGCTTGCCTTGAAGAGGCACAAAGTTTACTGTTAGATAACACACAGTAATACTTCACGAAGTGTATGAAGAAGCAACCTTGATATGATCACTGGAAATTAGCTGTGGGTATTTGCTGGTTTTGCAGAAAACTTAATCTTTTTCTTTAAATGCATATCTCAAAGCTGTGTTATGCATTCCACAAATTTTATTAGGAATTCCATTTATTCAGCAACAATTTTAAGCTGCTGTAGCTTCTGCTACTGATATAACCAACAATATTAATTGGGAAAATTTTGGCGACTCTTCTGTGTTGGTTTGACCTCAAGATGTCTGACTCTGCTCATGAGGAGGGTAAATCCATGGGAGTGCTTTCTGTAAAGGCAGAAAATGCAAAGGAGACAAGACTAGTCAGAAAGATCTGTGCCCAGCAATAAGGACAATCTAGAAGCTAAGCTCCAAGAGGGTATGAAGATTTTTATGTTGGTGGCTTTTCCCCCACCTGCCTCTGTAAAGTCTGTATTAGTTTGCTAGGGCTGCCATAACAAAGTCCCATAGACCGGGTAACTTAACAGAAATGTAATTTCTCACAGTTTTGGAGGCTAGAAGTCCAAGATCAAGTGTCGGCTGGGTTAGTTTCCCATGAGTCCTTTTTCCTTGGCATGTAGGTGGCCACCCTCTTGCTGTGTCTTCAGGTGGCCTTTCCTCTTGTGTCTGTGCCCTAATCTCTTCTTAGAAGAACACCAGTCATATTGGATTAGAGATCACCCTGATGGCCTCACTGAATCTTAATTACTTCTCTAAAGACCCCATGTCCAAATGCAGTCACATTTGGAGGTACTGAGGATTAAGGGTTTCAACATACAAATTTGGCCGGGAAAGGGGATGTAATTTAGCACAGAAGAGAATCCTCACTACTTGGAGGAAGGAACTGCCATCAAGTAGCACTCAGTAACATGATTTTAAAATAAGTGTTTGAAAGAACAAAGAAATGGCTCCGAGAGGAGCTGATGCCAGAAGCTGACTTGGATAGTGTATACAACTAGACTCTGGTAAGGAAAAACATAGTAAATTTGTAGTCAGTTCCATACCCCTAAAAGGCTAAGTAAGTGGAATGAGGTTATGGAATAAACCAGGCAATTCAGAAAAATGTTAGGCATAAGTCAAGAAGGTAGATCCATAATAATGAGGTCTTAACCGTGACACTAGTTAAATCTGAGTACTTGTGGTTAGCAAAACAATGAGCTGGAAGCAAAATGAAATACTATAGAGAAAAGCATCTATTTTAGGCTCCATCTTTCTACATACACTCCCTATAACCCAGTTATGGCTGAGGCAACATTGTGCATTTCTACATTTTCATTTTTCTGTGGACATAGAGGTGGGACCATATGACTGAGTTCTAGGCAAAGGAATACAAATGGAAGTAATATTGTTTCTAGGCCATGAAGCATCCATGCAGTTGGCCTTGCTCTCTCTCTTTCCTGCTCACATGTCAGGAAACAAAGGACACTGGAAGGAGGCCAGATTCCAGAGTCCTTGGAGAGGGGCTACCCAGGAGAGCTCTTGGACTGGGAACACCTACTTCAGACTTTATGTGATCAAGAAACAAACCTTTAAGGCTTGTTAAGTTAATGTTAAGTCCCTGAGATTTGAGGGTTGTTTGTTACAGCACTTACTCGTCCTAACACAGAAATTAGTACTGTGAAGTGGGTGTGCTATTGCAACCCAAATATATTGCATCAACTTATATGAGGCACATGGGGAAGAGGAAGCTGATAACCAAGGCTGAAGCAATGTTAATCCATATCCTTACAGGCAACACATTTGGTAGAGCATTATATGGAAGCTAGACAATATATCAACAGCTCTAAGGAAAAAGGTTGAAAAACAGAACCTTATTAGTGTGGGTTTTTTTTTTTTTTTTATTACCTGTGTTTGGCAAAATGTCACAAAAAGGAAATGAACTCAGGAAAGAACTGGCTAGTTTATGAGCAGAACTGATAAGGAATTTTTAAAAGTGTAGTAATTTAAGGCTTTTCAGGCTTTGAAAATCCAACTGCTTCTAGATCTCAAGCAGTTAGCGGTCAAATTACGGTGACTCAGGAGAAAAAATCTGATTAAGGGTGTGTGTGGCCTTCCTTTTCAAGTCTTATAGACTTTAGTTGTCCTCAAGAAAGTTAAGTGGTGAGAAGGAGGCAACGGACAAGAAAGGAGAGAAAACTGGGCCCCTAACTTTCCTGGCACAACTGACAGCTTTTAAAGATCCAGTCCCCTACAGGGGATACTCATCGAGACATATTTGTACCTTGGCCAAGAAAAAAATACTAGACAAGGAGAACCTTTTAGGGTTTGGAGCCAAGGCCATGGACAACAAAGAACAAAGTTTGTCTTCTAAGATATAGTGTGGTAAAAGAAACAGAAGCAGCATTGCAATGCTCACAAATTATTCCTTCACGTGGAGTTGATGGTGGTGGTGGGTTGGCACCACCAGAGTTCCAGCATATGACCAGAGGCCCTCTGTGCTGCCTTTTCCATATGGAGCACATAGTCCACCATGCAGACTATCGGAAACTGTGTTTGCATCACAGGCCATGGGCCATATGGTATTTTTTGCTAGGCATGGACATTTGACCTGCAGCTCATTTCCTGCTAATGGATGCTTATTTAACTTTTTAAAAAAATGTTTCTGCACATTTTGGAATGTCCTTTTCGGCATTTCTTTTCCCTATCCACCTCACCTATTTAGACTGCTATCTGCCCTTAGGCAGCTGCGATGTACAGATTGAGAGGGAACAGGTTGCCGCTGTACTCGGTCACACAGAAATGAGAAAACTCATTTCGTACAAAATGAGTTTTATACTAAATTTCATGAGGTTTCTCTGATAGAGTCTGTCTAAAATGTAATGTATTACTATTATTTCTATTTTTTTATTGAGATGGAGTCTCACTCTGTCACCTAGGCTGGAGTGCAGTGATGCAAGCTCAGCTCACTGCAACCTCCACCTCCCGGGTTCAAGTGATTCTCCTGCCTCAGCCTCCCAAGTAGCTGGGATTACAGGTGCACACCACCATGCCCAGCTAGTTTTTGTATTTTTAGTAGAGATGGGGATTCATCATATTGGCCAGGGTGATCTCGAACTCCTGACCTCAAGTGATCCACCCGCCTCAGCCTCCCAAAATGCTGGGATTACAGGCATGAGCCACCACACTCAGCCTATAATGGATTATTTATAGCTCTATAGAACTACTATAAGCTGTGTTTCTATAGTAAGAAACCTGTTAGATAGAACCCACAGTATCTATGGTGTATATCCTATAATTCTTATCTTGGCTAGAACTACTCATTTTTAGTAGCTTATGTCTGGTAACCAAATTACAGATTTAAGATTCCATTTTTGCTTTATTATTAGCTTGGTGCAAAAGTAATTGCAGTTTTTGCCTTTTTTTAAATGGCAAAGCTCACAATTACTTTTGCACCAGTCTAATATAAAGAATGGGTAAGGCTTGTACAACAGGTAGGTATTACAATATTTATTTGGCTCTTCTTAGACTCTATAAGAAGCAACACCTTGAAGGAACTCATAGTAAGCATGTGATAGGTTTATTTGTATCCAGAGCAGTATCATCAATATTTGGAATATAATAAATAAATTACTTTTATGATGGTTTGTGTATGTATACATTAAAGAAAAGATTAGTCTTGTCAGGTTCTTATTAAAATTTTCTAAATTCCATTCATCCCTATTTCTCCCTGTCTCTTCCTTCTCTTCTCTACTCCTCCCTCCTTCTCTCCCCCTACCCAGCCCATCTATATGTATTTAGTTCAGATAATCACACAAAGGACACAAAGATGAGTAACATATACCTCTTGCTCTCAAATCCTGTAGACACAGAATACACTGATTGTGCTGTTTTATTTAAAAAGTGTAATCTTTTGCATTCCGCATACAAAATTCCACATCAGAGTAATTTTTGTTTTTAAAATGTTAAAAATAAGATAATAATATTGATGCTGGGAGTTGTTAGGCCATTAGGTCTTGAAGTGGTCACTTAGGACAGTGAGCTGAAGTAGTACTCAAGCCTGTATTCACTCACTGCAGCAGAGCTAGCAAGAGGCGAAAAGAACTGACAGCTCCTCAGCCCCATTTTCTCTGTGGAATGGCACTGGGCGATGGCCAGGTGGGTGCAGCACAGGCAGGGGGAGTTGTCTCACTGCTGAGAAACCCAACAAATAAGGCTGCAGCCCCTTTATGACCCTGTGGGTCCAGGGCAGGGTTAGAGGGAAGGGCTAGGAGTGGAAAGGTACAGAATCTTAGTGGAGAAAAGTGTTTCAGCCACGGCCTTCCACTAAAGAGGCCTCTGACCAGAAGGGTCCTGGACATGGTAGGAGGGGAACTAAGTTCTAGAGTGCAACTCTCTGCAGAAAACTGCACCAAGTTTGGTGTGGCCAGAGCAGCTTGCCCTTGAGGCCTGCCAGGCAAAGCTTTGCAATTGCCTATGGTTGCATCTGAGAGGTCACCCATAGGATTTTGTCCTGGAGCTGGGCTGTCCAGGAACTATCATTTAATGAAAGCTCACTACTTGCCAGTCTGTGGCATTCAATCCTCATGGAAGCACTTGAGTTGCGGCTTTTATTAACCCCGTTTTACAAATGGGTAAACAATGTTCAGAGAGATTGTTACTTGCCCCATACTGTGCCATGAATCTCTTAACCAATGGCCAGCTAAAGTGTGACATGTTATGAGCCATCTATTGATACATATTCATTACATTATTTTTTGTTGCAGTCTTGTACATTTATTGTATTAAATATTACTGCCAAAATTAATAGCTGGGGTATGAACAAGAGTGGAACTTTTTCTGTGCATAACACTTGATAAACTTACAGGTTCAAATGGCTTTCATGAGGAAGAGATCAAGTGACAGTGCTTTTAGTGGAGTTAAAGAACAAAGTAAAGAGAAAATCAAGAGAATTTCTGTTCTGAGAAGTAGAGAATTGTGAATATTTTCTGATCATGGAGATAATTCCAATTTTATAGTATAGGTAAGAAAATCTGAGTTTGTGTCTTAGAGTAATTTATCTACTTTAATCCTAGAGATGGGACAAGAAGTCAAAATTCCTGACTCTTAATTCAATACACCTTTTATTGTATAACAACAAGAGCTGCAACAGCAGTGGCTATTGCTAATATTCCAATTGCACAGATGAGGAAATGAACACTTTAAGATCAGTAGCTTCATCAGAATTTGAATGCAGGCTGATTAACTCTAGTTCTCATTGCTTTAATCACTACATAATAATACCCTAACACTGCCCCATCCTACTTAAGATCATGTTTTCTTAAGCATAAATCATAATACCTGGCCTGAAAAATAAAAATAGAATACTTAAAGAAAAATAGGAGCAAGTTTTACTTATTCAAATGATCATTATAACTATATACAGTTCTCCTGTCTCCAGAGTATAAAAAGTCATGCTATACTGAGAAAAATATAATATAGCTTTCATTTATTCACATTTTTATCAAGAAATAGTACATTATGAATTAATTATTGGACTTACATTATCTTGTTGATGATTTTTTACTGCCAGAATTTGCAGTTATTTACCACATTAAGTTGCAAAGCTAAATAAAGATAGCTGTAATTTCAGTCTATAAACAGGAAGAATAATATCTTAATACTTTAAACCCTGGGTGGTTGCATCTGATGTAATAAATTGAAAGGAAGAAAGCTAAAAATAAAGCTCTGAGTCAATGATGTAATGTATTTTATCATTCATATTGGGAAGTATAATTCACTTTATATTACATTGTGTTTTTTTTCTGATGTCATCTGTCACCTGTATTACTTTTAAATCAAACACATATAATTGTGGAAAATTATCTTATAATTTAGTGCTTTATACTTAAATGCTTTTGTAATAATTTTTTAATTTAGCTAAAGGAGCACAAATATTTTCAACAAATGTTTACAAAACACTCCTATTTTAATTTCTCTCTGTTTTCTTTCTGTATCAAAATGGTTGATTCCAAGTGGTAAGATGTTAAGAGACAACTGAATATGGGGGTGGGGGATCTGGAAACTTTATCCCTTACCTCCAAGTCAGTAACCAATACAAGCCCCAGCCATTTCTGTCGTCAATCGTGTCATATCCATTGTCTCAGCTTGTTTTGCATGTTAATTATAACAGCTATAAGGTGTTGTAGGAGTTGGCATCTCAGAATTTCATTTTCATCATGCCTTCTCCTATCCTTCTGAGCTATTCTGGAGCCAGGCACCCCCCTGGAATAGGTAACCATTGTCAACAGCACACTCCTGTCTCCACTTGAATTTTTTTTCCTGCTATTCTTACCTCTCCAGGCATTCTTTCCGGTCAACAATTTACCCATTCTGAGTCTCTTTATCCCATGATGTGGTTAAATGATGTTTTGAAAGGTTTGTACTGATCATTTGGTGTCATTTTTTTTAACACAAAGCCCTTGAAATTGCCTGGAGAATGATGTGTGTCATATGTTGTCCTATATGTGTTACAAAATAAAGACCTTTCCCTGGCCCATTTGCTCACCAGCTTCATGGCTTTGCTCCAACATGAGGTCCGTGGTGAGCATTTGCCTGATCACCCTCTTTAATTTGCAGCTCTCCATCTCTAGCACTTCCTGCCACCCTTCCCTATTCTGTTTTTCTCCATAGTACTAGCATCTTCTAATGTACTGCATTATGTACCTAGATTTTTTTTCCTATCTACTTCTCACTAGGTCAAAAGCTCTTTGAGGTCATGGATTTTGGGGTTTTGTTCACTGCAAAGAACTCCAGAGCCCAGAGCAAAGACTGGTACTTAGAAGCTGTTCAGTAAATTTTGTTGAAGGAATAAGGAATTATGGAGGAACAAAGCTTTGATTAGATTCCCAAAGGGGTCCATAATCTTAAAAAAAAAAAATGAAGGTAAGGAAACACTGACTTAAGGTGTTCATTCATAGAGTCAAGCACAGATCCTCCCAATTTTAAATGTAGTTCTGATGTATAAAACAGTGAAGGTCATAAAAAATGTGTGTGGCTTAAATATTGGCCACATGATTCAAATTTGTAATCTGTATTTCAAGGTATTGCACCTGCCATGCATTCTGGTATTTTAATAATGTTAAGGCTAGAAAAACTGTTAAGCCCTAAAGAAAATACCAAATAATCAGTGGCCAGATATCATAATATTGAGCTGTGACTGAAGACCCTCTGAAGACCTATGCATAGCATTCTTTCTGATTCTTTTTGTGTCAGTCAAACTGACTTTCTATTGACCATATTGTACTTGCTGTTTTTACGATCTAATACCCAGGTTTCTTGCCTGTTTGTATCATGCAGTTGCAGGATATCCCAAATTGCAAATAGGCATATGCATCTTAAACAGATAACTTTTCCCTATCCAAATTGGTAGAGTTATTCAAAACTATAGACAAATACACATATTTAGAATAATAGCCAGGAGTTATGCTAATGTCAGATTATTTTTTACAGATAGTAAGTAAAATAAGCATAATAGCGAATTAAAAAGATAGATGTGTGACATTTAGGGAATGAGAACTTTGTTCAGTCAAGTGGTGTTCAGAAGTAATTCTGATTAAGTTTGAGGTTTGTTCTGTTTATCTTAAATCAAAGAACTAAAATCCCCAGTGATTTTGAATAACCCCATTGCTTCTCTATATTTTGTCAGGGCCAATATAGAATTTGCAAATGACCTAACCAGTTGCAAACTGAGACATCAGGCTGGGTGCAGTGGCTCACACCTGTAATTCCAGCACTTTGGGAAGCCGAGGTGGGAGGATCACTTGAGCCCAGGAGTTCAAAACCAGCCTGGGCAACATGGCAAAACCCCATCTCTACCCAAAATACAAAAATTATCCAGGTGTGGTGGCACATACCTGTAGTCCCAGATACTTGGGTGGCTGAGGTGGGAGGATGGTTTGAACCCAGGAGGTGGAGGTTGCAGTGTGCTAAGATCATGCCTTTGCACTCCAGCCTTGACAACAGAGCCAGACCCTGTCTCAACAATAACAACAACAACAACAAACATTAAGACATTGATGCTGCCAGGATCTCTAGTGTGACCACGTGCATGTGAGATATATGCTGTTTGGTGTTTAATGAACCACAGCCTACTTCTGTCCTGTGTGAAGTGTGATAATGAAACAAAATGGCCAAAGGTAGAAATAGAAAGGAAAAGCAAAAGTCGTGTCTTAAGAAAACAAGCAAAAATCTACACACACACACACACACACACACACACACCCTGAAGGGTTGAAATGGTATATTACCATACTCTAAAAATATAATTACTTTCAAAGATGTTTACCAGTACTATTTAGTTGACTGATTATACTATAAAAGAAAAGGTCTTTGATGCCATCCACAGTAGAAATAAAGTGTTACAAGAAATGACAAAATAAAATGGTACAGGAAAAGACAGTCATCTGAATGGAAGTGATATGGAGCCATAAAGACTGAATGCCACATCTACTTATTACAGAAAGTTATGAACAATCCTCCTCCGAATCTGCCAGAGCCCAGTGAAGATGTTTTCAACTGTTTCTCCAACCACTTGAACAGTGGCAGCCATTCATCAGTACATCACCATTTATGTCATCATAATTATCTTAAAGCACAGAAGGGAAATTCATGAGGGTTTCTTTAGGCTGGAGGCTAATTTTAATTAAGTATTGGGGCAGAAGTCAGACTTACTGACTACAGAATAATTTTTTGTGCTGCTCTGAGAATTTGTGAGTATTCAAGAAAGTTCACAACACCGTTAGTATTATATGAACTGTCTATTTAACTTGGATATAATAGGTCAAAAAAAAAGACTGACTCTTGGATTTTGAAAGGCCTTTTGCCAAAAAAAGAAAGTGGGGTTAAAGTGTTAACTGGGTTAAGGATCCCAGGAGAATGTTATCATCTTCCTAAATAAAAAGGCTACCTTTGTTCTGGGTATGCCATGCTCAGGAGGCTACCATGCTCTGAGTTTTATGAATCAGACAATTGTAATATCATTGCCAAGTATAAGCATGAGTTTTCTTAGAGAGAAAACAAAGTTCAGATTGACAGCTTCCTTTAAGTAGCTCAAGGAAACAATGTTCCTTAGTACTTCATTAGCTATTTCTATGAAATTCAATAGTATATACAATGAACTGAGGTGATTTTCTCAAACTCTTTGTGTTTTTTATGTGAAATAAATGAATTGTTTCTACGGAGATAATCTCATAGAATTTAAAAATCAGACAGAAGAAGTGTTTATGCTGGAGTATCAGCCTGGATGGGATTTAACGCTTAGATTCTTAAAGAATTCTGAAGATATGATATCCTTTTTTCCAAAAATATAAATTATCTCCCTGAAGTAAACCTATCACCTCAATCAAATTCTGCATGATGTAGTGCTTCATAATTTCCCCCATTGTTTCGCTAATTCATCTAATTGCACATTATTTCATCTAATGTTTACACTGATAACCTGAGACAGATGATCTGTCTCAGGTGATCTGTCTCGGGTTATCAGTGTAAACATTAGATGAAATAATGTGCCTGTTTAACTTAGTAATGGACCACGCAAAATATGAACCTGAAGATGCTCACTATGGCACACCCCAGAATTGTTTCATGAAAGAATCTTTTTAAGTTCCCTATTGAAATAAAACAGAGTGCCAGACAGGATTATTAAAAAGTCTTACAACCAAAAATGGCAGGTTCAAGATCACAACCAAAATTCCCTGTGCACTGTGATATCTGTTAAATCTGCTGTCTCATTAAACAGCAGATTCTCTGCATTTCAAGTAAGCATGAGTAGCCTGTCACGATTGCACACTACGTGAATACTGCTTGACCCAGACCCCACTCCCTCAGGCCATGACCTTTTCCTTGTCTTACTCCCTATCTGCTATATCAAAGCATAGGAATAGATGCAGTTCTGGTATCTGCTTTCCTTGAGTTTCACATTATTCTTTAAAAGAACTCCATGACCTCTGGCACCATTGGATGTGGTGCCCTTGGATTTTTTTCATTTGTAACCCTTCTTGTGCTGGCCTTCAGAAGTCTTGTGAATGAATGCTTAGGGCTTGGGGCCTGAGAGATTTCCCATTTTATTAACAGCCTTTCTCTACCTTCAGAGTCCAAGGTGAGGTCAATGACATTCTCTACATTTCTTACTAGGAAGAGACTCTCTTTTGCCAGGCTGGAAGCTAAGGGATGATCCAACTGTATATATTTTTTTAAATACAATAATTTTTGTTACACATAAAGTTGGTGGACTTAGTGGTTTTTCCCAAGTTTCCACAAGCGGTTTTTGTCAGAGCTGGTTCATGACCTGATTCGTATTGCTGTGTTGGGGATTTCCTTATAATTCAACAGTAATCATTTTTCAAAGCCATCTGTGTCTCTTCTGGAGACCAGAAATCACAAACCAGATAACATTTTTGAATACAGAGGACATTGCTGCTAGAGAGGACACTATGTCAGCACAATTTAAAGTAAGCCACCCCCTCTCCAGCTTTAAGTTGATCAAGCAGAGTACACATGCTCTTTAGGTTCTGGGTAAGGGACAGTGCATTCCATGTGAAAGTAGGGAGGTTTTTGAAACTTTATATTAGAGGACACTTATACATCCATGATTGCCTCAGTTGCAGATTTTTAGCCCTGACTGCCTTCCCAGCCCCTCTACTTATCACTGGAATGTGTTCAGGCAGGAGAACTGTAATGAATATTCATTACTCTGAAGAAATAATAACTAGTAACTGCGTCTTCTGTTAAAATACAAAACAAAAATCATACCACCCAATCAAAGGTCATATTTGTGATTTCTAGATTATTGCTTTGCTGGATTATCTTTATTTCTGCTTCTCTCCACTGGCATGTATCCCAAAGAATTTATCATTACTGATAAGTTATACATGCAATCTGTTAGAAATAAGGATGGCCTGTTTTAATAGTAGCGTGGAATCAATAACATCCTACTCTTCCTTCCTTGGAAATGGTAGATTCCAAATAAAGTGTATTTCATCTATATCACTGCACTTGAAAATTTTTCGTCTTTTTTGAAGTCATTTGTTATTCTTAGACAGTGTTTCAATTATTTTAGAAATTTTCAGAAAAAAATAGATTTTTGTCTTTCATTTCCAACTCTTATACTTGCTTTTATTTGTAATAGTCACATGCATGGTAGTTCTTTTATATTAACACACAGCTAATCTCTTTTTTTACCCAGAAAACAGGAAAATCTATATTTCAGTCACATTCAAAAATAACAATATACTCTTTGTCTTGTCTCTGAGCTGCCTGAATCTGCCATGGTAGGATTAATTTAAAGTAATTCCCATCACTTCCCCTGTGGTTTAATGGAGTGTGTAGGTGTGTGTGTTCACATGTGCATGTGTGTTTTCAAAAAGAAATATCAAGGATATATCAAACAGAAATTCATTCATGAACTCACATTGCCTCCTATAGTAACATGATGTATTGAATGAAAAACACTCATTAGGGCTAAACAGATACAGGGAGTTAGGAGCTGATTTAGACTTGATAAGCCCTTGAGCAGTAAGATTGCTCTGTTGCCATTCCGGGTTTTATAAATTTCTCAATTGCTTTATTCAGGATTTTTATTAGAGAAAAATATATGTATGTTAACATGCCTTTGTGACATCAGCATTAAAAACTCATTTGTTGGCATTTACATTGCCTAATTTTCCAGTAACGTCATTCATTGCAGAAAGGATCAGATTTGGTCTGTTGTGATACACATAACAGCAAAAACACTGCAAGGTAGTATAGCTAACTTGCCGATCTATTTGACTCCCATGTTGTTAGAGTGATGGTGGCATGCAAATAGATTTCCCTGGAGGTATGATTATTCCAGAGTGATGGTTTTTCCGAATTATGTACTGAACGGCATGGCATCTTTTCTTAGACTTTATAAGAATTTACTTAGTCATTTTTGCTGTTTCAAAATTATATTAGTTTCATTTATTTTTACTAAATAGCGATGACAGAAAAACCTGAAGCTATTATTTTATAGGGCCCAGCCCTAACTTTGCTATATGACAGTGAATAGTTCTCACATTTTCTGAACTGTGATTTCCTTATCTGTCAATTACAGTTACTAAACTACATCTTGAGTTGTGGTCAGTTCTAGTACCAAAAATTTATGGTTCCATGAAAGCAGGCTGATAATTCTTATTGTTGAAGTTATTCTGAAAAAGACAGGATCATTATACAGCAGCAGTTTCAAACTACCATGGCACTGTTTGTAACTAAATTTAAAGTATATTAAATTTAAAAATCATTGAAATTATAATTGTTTTAATAAGTGAATTATTTGAAGATTTACTTACATTAGTTCTTTGTTTCTAAACAAAGACGAAGTATATAAAAAAATTTTTTTGACTATTTCTAAAAGGCCAGTTTTAGAAAATTGCAAAGACATGTTGTAGAATGACATCTGAAGCAGCGGAACCACTGAGATTATAAATCAATTACGGAACTGCATGCTAAAAAATAAGAGCTGAAATTTAAATTCCTAAGTTTTAATGAAATGCTGTCTTCATATACTGTTGCAGAATATTTATTTTCATAATAAAGCAGGTGTAAGGTGATGCTCATGTAGCCTCACCTGCCCTTCAGCAGAGGATGGTAAATAAGGAATGGCATTATTATGCTTTCCCTGGTTCACGATACACTGAATGTGCAATAAGAAACAAAATTCCTTTGCTATTTTTCCATAGGCAGTTCCTGGATCTGTAAGCGGGTGTTCATCAGCTGCATCCTCAAGGCCTAGAATTTGGCAGCTCATTGTGAAATTTATATGGTTCTAGATGAAGTTTCTCTTATCCTTACATGTTTAGCACATCAGGAGAGGGATAACAAAGAAATCTTTGTAGATTCTGGATATTAACCCTTTGTCAGATGAGTAGGTTGCAAAAATTTTCTCCCATTCTGTAGGTTGCCTGTTCACTCTGATGGTAGTTTCTTTTGCTGTGCAGAAGCTCTTTAGTTTAATTAGATCCCATTTGTCAATTTTGGCTTTTGTTGCCGTTGCTTTTGGTGTTTTAGACATGAAGTCCTTGCCCATGCCTATGTCCTGAATGGTATTGCCTAGGTTTTCTTCTAGGGTTTTTATGGTTTTAGGTCTAACATTTAAGTCTTTAATCCATCTTGAATTAATTTTTGTATAAAGTGTAAGGAAGGGATCCAGTTTCAGCCTTCTACATATGGCTAGCCAATTTTCCCAGCACCATTTATTAAATAAGCAATCCTTTCCCCATTGCTTGTTTTTGTCAGGTTTGTCAAAGATCAGATAGATGTAGATATGCGGCATTATTTCTGAGGGCTCTGTTCTGTTCCATTGATCTATATCTCTGTTTTGGTACCAGTACCATGCTGTTTTGGTTACTGTAGCCTTGTAGTATAGTTTGAAAATAAAAAAACAACCCCATCAAAGTGGGTGAAGGATATGAACAGACACTTCTCAAAAGAAGACATTTATGCAGCCAAAACACACATGAAAAAATGCTCATCATCACTGGCCATCAGAGAAGTGCAAATCAAAACCAAAATGAGAAACCATCTCACACCAGTTAGAATGGCGATCATTAAAAAGTCAGGAAACAACAGATGCTGGAGAGGATGTGGAGAAATAGGAACACTTTTACACTGTTGGTGGGACTGTAGACTAGTTCAACCATTGTGGGAGTCAGTGTGGCGATTCCTCTGGGATCTAGAACTAGAAATACCATTTGATCCAGCCATCCCATTACTGGATATATACCCAAAGGATTATAAATCATGCTGCTATAAAGACGCATGCACACGTATGTTTATAGCAGCACTATTCACAATAGCAAAGACTTGGAACCAACCTAAATGTCCAACAATGATAGACTGGATAAGGAAAATGTGGCACATATACACCATGGAGTACTACGCAGCCATAAAAAATGGTGAGTTCATGTCCTTTGTAGGGACATGGATGAAACTGGAAACCATCATTCTCAGCAAACTATTGCAAGGACAAAAAACCACACCGCATGTTCTCACTCATAGGTGGGAATTGAACCATGAGAACACATGGACACAGGAAGGGGAACATCACACACCGGGGACTGTTGAGTGGTGGGGTGGGGGGGGAATAGCATTAGGAGACATACCTAATGCTAAATGACGAATTAATGGGTGCAGCACACCAACATGGCACATGTATACATGTGTAACAAACCCGCACATTGTGCACATGTACCCTAAAACTTAAAGTATAATAATAATAAAGTTAAAAAAAAAACAAAGAAATCTATTTCCAGATGTAGCAGAGAATCACTCTCTGATTGGCCCCCCGTCAGAAAGCAATATTGGCCCTTTGAGGAATATTCATTTTAGTGAATTTATTGCTCCTTGATTAATAGAAACCTCAAAAAAGCCAACCTTTGGAAAGCATCTGCTTGATAATATATATTGATAGTTTTCCTTCAAACCCCCCAATTTATAGAGCTACTACTAAGACTGTCACTGTATTTTTCAAAATTATCTTGGCAAGTATTGAAACCTGTAATTTTCTTTACCTTCAAAACATGTACATAAAGAATACCTTCTCTGAAATCATACATTTGGAATTCTCATGTAAATTAGGAATATGAGCAGCCAGGATTAAAATAGAAACTCAAGACCATTGGTCAGAAAAGTTATCTTAGAAAAGTTCAAATGTATTTTTCAGAGCTTCAAAACAGAGAAATCTAGAACCTAGGCAGAGGGTATGGGTGTATTCCATTTATAAAAAGGGACTTCCATAATCACAATGTGAAACAATTTTTGTGGAAAATATAAGATTTTCATGTTATCACCGATAGAGATATCTAACTAGAAAGACAGACTGTTTAATGATGGTTTCTGGATTCCTGGGATAAGAGTTTGTAGTCACATTTGAGCACATAGGAAGCTTTTGCGGTTCATCTAAATGTACATATGTGTCATGTATGAGATGGAATAATCACATGCATAAAAACCCTAAAGGACAACGTTTTCTTTTCTCAGTTGCTCTTCAGTGGTTATATAAATTTGTCCTTTAAAAGTTGATTGGATGAGAGCTGTATTTTCTAGCTCATTGAATCTCCTGAAATTGGAGATGGTTATTTAACCCTACGACAGATGGAGACAGCCTGTCTCAGCCTTCAAAGATGAAATGTCAATGAGCACGAGTGAATAAATATGGGACTAATTGAAGTGGACCGGCTGAGAGACTGAGGAAGGATGCATTCCTGGCACTCCTCAGACCCCAGCTTTTGAAGCCAGCCAACAGTCTGTGTAAATGACCCCACTAACCTACACCGGAAGGGGTTAGAAGGTTACCTAAACACATAGTCCTTTAGAAACCTATTAGAAACACCTTTCAGAGCACTGAAATATGCTGAATTCCTAAATATGCCTCATCTGTCTTATCAATTATAAAGTAAGAATTAAAGAATACTGGTTTTGAGATGAGCACTGTAATTTTATGTTGTTCAGATATAAACTTTTAATGTAGTACGATCAAATATGAACTCTTCATCTTGATAGCAATAGGTATGGCTCAAGCCCTAGGAGCTTCTCACCTGACGTATTATTGTGCCATTGTGTTTCTTTTGCAACAATATATACCTCCTAGGAAAATAAGAAAAAGGCCGAAAAATGAAACAAAACTAAAAACAATATCTGTTTAAAGTTTAGCTTTTCAATATTATAGTTTTTCTTACAAAATATTAAACTAACAAAGAAGAGAAGCAATTATATTAACCAGGGCCACACATTCGAAAAACTTAGAAGGGCTAGGCAGACTTCACCCATGAAGGATCAGGGAGTGAGTTCCTATGCACACAGTGTGCTTTTGAATGGTGAGGATTTTGGGGAACTAGACACATAAGTTAATTTAAAAGCATGTGGGCCCAGAAATGCTGGACCTTATGTTTTTTAGAAAAAAATAGAAACCTAAATTTAGATGTAAAACATCTCAATTTTTAAATGCTGGTTTGAAAATTTTAAAAACCCTCTATGAAGAACCAAACCACATACACGCGGGCCTCAGGGGCCATTTGGCATACAGGCAATCAGTTTACAACCTTTGATGAAATGCATAGATATGCACAAACTTAAAGCTTTGTGTATCACAGGCACACCAAAAATATTTGTTTAACCAGCTTGAACATTACCAGGCATCAGCATTATGTAATTTCATTTCCAAATGTCTAACACTCATTTTTTTTCATTGTTGAACTTTCAAAGTTAAATTAAAGCTAACGAGTTATATTTAACTGTGTAAGTTAGTAACTTAGCCATTTCAGGAATCAAATTAATCCCAGAGAAAATAAACTCTACATTTATTTGAAATGTTTTTTACAGTCTGATAACCCGTGTTTACTGAGCACCTAGATTAAAAGACATTGAAGAGTGATTGAATACAGTTCCTAACCAAAGAAGTTTGCAATCTAGTGGATAAGAAAGACTACCTTTAATATAACACAGATAAAAGTAAATGTACAAACGTCATCATGAGGGACAGAAGAAAATTATCTTATTTGTGCCTTCGTAGCACAAAGGCAGGAAAGATTGATTCTTTGCAGGGATCAAAGATCAAAGAAAGCACCTTGAAGGAAGTGGCATTTCAGATGTGTATGACAGAGTGAGACATAGCAGAATTGGGGGCAGGGTGCTTCACAGTACTCGGACTGAGCATTGGGAAATCTGGCATGGCTGGAGCACAGAGGAAACAAAGTGAAGGTGAGGCGGGAGGCTCATTTAGGGCAAGATTACAGAGAGCCTTGGGTGTCGTGTTGGTGCCTGTTTTAGGACTTTATAGAAGGAGAAGAAGATAAGTCTGGTGCATTGCAAAACAAATTAGAGATGAAGGAAAAGAGACTAAGAGAGAAGAAGGATCAGTTAGGAGGCCTTTTCAATATTATCCTCAATAGATAATGAGGACTTGCATGGGTGTGGGGGAGTGGGACTCTGAAGAGGCGATAGATTTGGATGTCATAGCATATGACAGTCTGGGGATTGCTTTTTTGTTTCTTTTTGCCAATATGGCAAGTGAAACAATTAGACCTAGATCTTAATTTTTTCTTCCCACTTTATTAGCTCACCATTCTTTCTGAATTTCAGCGCAATCAATAGAATAAGGAAGGTGTGATAAGACCATAGATACTTGGATTTTCTTTCATAGCCCCATAACAATTTATGTTTTAAGCTTCTGCATCTATTTTATTTTATGTGTGGGGTTTATTGAAGAGGGGGCTCCAGAGAAGATAGAAAATGTCTTTTTCATAATATTATAGTCTAAAAATGGAAGACTGACAACATTTCAAATGTATACACAGGAAACATTTAACATAAGTAACAGATTGCAAAAAGGCAAGAAGGATTAGAATTCACAAAACTAACTTGCATCATTGGAAAAATAAAACATGAAAATAAAAACATAATTAGGTGATATTAACTTGTAATCATTATACCTTTTTGGTATTGGTGCCCCCTCATAGGCACTTCTTGGGAAAAATGGGAATCTAGAGTTTTCAAATGAACAGAGTATACAGTCCAGAAATACTTGATGAAATAAAGTAATTATTTCATAATATTTCAAAAAGAAATGTATTTCCTAGTTTTTTCTCATAAAATGGAAGTATAAAACATCTGACAAAATTAAGGTCACTAAATATGGACACATTTGTAGCAAATATCTTTATGGATCATATTGGCCATGTCATTGCTATAGATGTTTAAATAAATGTCTCAATTACAAGCTTTCCTGATTTTATTGCTACTGTATTCCCAGTATGTGTTGCTTTGTAATGTATGGTAAAATAATCTAATTTAATACTTTAACATTTTTGTCATGAAATATTTGCCCATACCTATGTCCTGAATGGTATTGCCTAGATTTTCTTCTAGGATTTTTATAATTTTTGGTTTTACAGTTCAGTCGTTAATCCATCTTGAGTTAATTTTTGTATAAGGTGTAAGGAAGGGGTCCAGTTTCAATTTTCTGCATATGGCTAGCCAGCTCTCCCAGCACCATTAATTAAATGGGGAGTCCTTTCTCCATTGCTTGTTTTTGTCAGCTTTGTCAAAATTCATATAGTTGTAGGTGTGTGGTCTTATTTCTGAGATCTCTATTCTGTTCCATTTGTCTATGTGTCTGTTTTTGTAGCAGTACCGTGCTATTTTGGTTACTAAATCCTTGTAGTACAGTTTGAAGTTGGGTAGCGTGATGCCTCCAGCTTTGTTCTTTTTGCTTAGGATTGTCTTGGCTACTCAGGCTCTTTTTTCTTTCCATATGAATTTTAAAATAGTTTTTTTCTAATTCTGTGAAGAATGTCAATGGTAGTTTAACGGGAATAACACTGACTCTATAGATTACTTTGAGCAGTATGGCCATTTTCACGATATTGATTCTTTCTAACCATGAGCATGGAATGTTTTTGCATCTGCTTGTGTCTTCTTTGATTTCCTTGAGCAGTGGTTTGTAGTTCTGTTTGAAGAGGGCCTTCACTTTCCTTGTCAGCTGTATTCCTAGGTATTTTACTCTCTTTGTGGCAATTGTAAATGGGAGTTCATTCATGATTTGGCTCTCTCTGCTTGCCTGCTGTTGATGTATAGGAATGCTAGTAATGTTTTGCACATCGATTTTGTATCCTGAGACTTTGCAGAAGTTGCTTATCAGGTTAAATTTGACAAATAGGATTTAATTAAACTACAGAGCTTCTGCACAGCAAAAGAATCTATCATCAGAGTGAACAGAAAACCTACAGAATGGGAGAAAATTTTTGCAACCTGTCAATCTGACAAAGGTCTAATATCCAGAGTCTACAAGGAACTTAAACAAATTTAGAAGAAAGAAAACAAACAACCCCATTAAAAAGTGGGCAAAGAACATGGACAGACACCTCTCAAAAGAAGACATACACGCAGCCAAAAAGCACAAGAAAAAAAGCTCAACATCACTGATCATTAGAGAAATTCCAATCAAAACCACAATGAGATACCATCTCATACCGGTCAGAATGGCTATTATTAAAAAATAAAAAATAAAATAAAAAAACTCAGAATGGCTATTATTAAAAAATAAAAAAATAAAATAAAAAACTCCAAAGTGCTATTATTAAAAAATAAAATAAAAAAACAACAGATGCTTGTGAGGTTGTGTAGAAAAGGGAATGCTTTTACACTGTTGGCGAGAATGCAAATTAGTTCAAACATTGTGAAAGACAGTGTGGTGATTCCTCAAAGACCTAGAGGCAGAAATACCATTTGACCCAGCAATCCTATTACTGAGTAGTATACCCAAAGGACTAGAGGTCATTCTGTTGTAAAGACACCTACATGCATATATTCTTTGCAGCACTATTCACAATAGCAAAGACATAGAATCAACCTAAATACCCATCAATGATAGACTGGATAAAGATAATGTGGTAAATATACACCGTGGAATAGTATGCAGCCATAAAAAGGAACAAGATCATGTCCTTTGCAGGGGCATGGATGGAGTTGGAAGTCATTATCCTCAGCAAACTAACGGTGGGACAGAAAACCAAACACCA
Organism: Gorilla gorilla gorilla; assembly: GCF_029281585.2. Taxonomy (NCBI): domain Eukaryota; kingdom Metazoa; phylum Chordata; class Mammalia; order Primates; family Hominidae; genus Gorilla; species Gorilla gorilla. Next base: position 60,039,335 of record NC_073234.2, on the reverse strand, counting down.
CATGTTCTCACTTATAAGTGGGAGCTGAATGATGAGAACACATGGACACATGCAGGCTGAACAATACACACTGGGGCCTGTTAGGTGGAGGACTGTTGTGGGGAGGGACAGCATCAGGAAGAATAGCTAGTAAATGTTTGCCTTAATACCTAGGTGATGGGTTGAACTGTGCAGCAAACCACCATGGCACATGTTTACCCATGTCACAAACATGCACATGTATCCCTGAACTTAAAATAAAAGTTGAAGGAAAAAATATTATAGGGGATAAATCTGCCACCTGTTCTGTTTTCCCAATTTGAAAATAGTGTAATAACATAGGGAAATTACATGCTTTACTGTGTTCAATTCATTTACCAAATATTAGCTGAGTACTACCAGGTAAAAGGTGCCGTATGCTATTGGGGGTAAGAAAGGTGACAAAAGACACATCAAGTAAGTCATTTTCAAGAAATTGGATTTTATTTTACGAAGCTTTAGAAAGTCAAATTGTCCTTTCTTAAACAGCTTATATTTTCTGCTGATTCACTGGGAAGCATATATACCGGAGATGCTACAGGAGTAAACAGAGTTGTGTAATGTTGGATTTTGAAGAATATAAAAGCACATATTTAAAAAGACAAATGTTAAAAATGAAAACCTTGAAATGGATTGGGCTAAAATTTTTTTGGAGAAAAGATGTTTGATAGTATTTTAAACCCTGATATATCCATTATGAGAATCAGTTTTCCCTTTTTAGAGAGTTCTAATGTGTGCATTTTTTTAAAGGCACATATTGCCCACTTGGGCAGCATGAAGTAAATCACTGAAGCAGGCAGCAGTTCATGTTGCTGAAAATGCGGCAAATTGTATTGCATATTGTATTTTCTTTCTTCTCTTTGCTCACTGCTTTGAAAATTTGTCCTTGTAAGTATTGCTGTTATAATTGAATTTACATTAACTGTAAGCATTTGACAAATTTCTAGCTAATGTTTGCCAGAAGTCTTTTTGAGGGTGATTATTCCTTAATATTTGTTTCTTGATACCTCCCTCAACAACATAATGAGATTCTTGATATCTCCATCAGCGACATAATGAGATTCAATTCCCATATGTGCATCCAAGAACCACACAAGGCCCTGTCTCAAAACATAATGGGTGTAATAACTGTAGTTTTTCAGCATCATACTAAAAAGTAAAAAGCTAAAATCTAAATTTTAGAGGTGCATCTACTAGAAGTAGCTGAAGAGGCATTTAACGTATACTTTGTGTCTGCTTTTGGCTGCCAGATATGTAGTTACAATGAAGACAGTGAACACATCAATAAAATGACTCAGACTGGCTGCCAATGACTCAAATAGTCTGTTCAAGCTGCTATAACAAAGTTCCATAAATTAGGTGGCTCATAAACAATAGAAATTTATTTCTCACAGTTCTGGAGGCTGAGAAGTTCAAGGTCAAGGTGCTGGCAGATGCGGTGTCTGGTGGGGATTCACTTCCTTGTAGACAGGGCCTTCGTGTTGTGTCCTCACATGGTGGACGGGGCCAGCTAACTCTCTGGGATCTCTTTGATATACGTGCACTAATCCTATTCACTATTCATAAGGGCAAAGCCCTTATTACCTAATCACTCTCAAAGACCCATCTCCTAATACTATCATCTTGGGGGTTAGGATTTCAACATATGAATTTTGGGGGAACACAACATTCAGACCATAGCATATATAAACTACTTGCCTCTTGATCTACTAGTTCTGTATTGATTATGGATTATGAAGCTTTAGAGTGGCAAAACTTCAGTATCTATTTTACTCCTCCCCCTCCCAACCCCCAGCTCTTTTAGCTCTTTCCTTATTATTCCAAGTTGTGTATCCCTTATCCAAAATGCTCAAGACCAGAAGTGTTTCAGATTTGGGATTTTTTAAAATATATTTTGGAATATAGCTTTATGGGTACAGTATCCCTAATCCTAAAATTGAAAATTGCAGATTCTCCAGTGAACATTTCCTTTGAGTATTTTGCTGGTGCTCACGAGGTTTCAAATTCTGGATTTTTGGATTATGAATACTCAATCTGTGCAGATAAAGGATACCAGGGATTAAGATCTGGAGCTATGATATACTGTGTTTGGTTGTTAATTTTGTTGTGCATCTAGATTTTTGGATTTGTTAAAAGGGGTAAGGCAAATTAATCCAAAAAGACAGTAAAGTCAAACTGACTTAAAAATCAATCCTTAAGCGAAAGAGCGTGGGTTTTTGTTACCAGATTGGCTTGGCCTGACCCTTTGTTCTACCACATACTGGCCCAGTAGTTATGGGTGTTACTTATCTCCTCTGAATCTCAGTTCCCTCATCTATAAAATGGGGATAATAATAAATACATTGCAATATTGTTGTGAGAATTAAATAATACAGTAAATATTGAAACACTTAATATAGTGCAAGGTCTATAATAGGAATTACAGACAGTTTTTTTCCTTTATAAACCATTGGTGATTTGACCTTGTGTTTCTTAAGATAGCATTAAAAGTGTTTATTAGTATTCATGCTTTTATTATGATCACTGAACGCTTTCCTGGGACCACCCTAGATTGTTTATAGTGTCAGCCACTCTTAAGATTTCACAACTCCATACTGTTTAGTTGAGCTAAGCTAGAACTAAGTCTGTCAGAACTTTCCAGTATAGCTTTGGTCTAAGATGAGCAACAAGAGAAATTTCTGCCAGATTTAGAAGACAGAATGAAGCAACAGCTATGTTTCACTCTTGGAAATTTGGTAGGGTCACTTGCAGTTGCAGCTCACACACAGTGTGAGAGATCTGCCTGCTCATGTTGTTGGCAGGAGGCAGCAAGCAAGTGGGTCCAGAGTTCCTCTGACTCCTGCAAGATTTTTCAGCTTCTCCAACTCTTGAGCCAGGTATGTGTTTAACTCTGTGATGAAAGTGTCAGCATCTCCCACAGGTCATATGGAAATAAAATTTTTAAATACAAATCTTCAGGATTCCTTAAACCCTATTGAAAAGAAGATGTCATACTGATACCTACTTTCTAGTCCATTTTCCAAAACAGTTGATTGATATGCTAAAAATAAATTTCTCAAGGAGGGAAAGAGAATTTCAAATGTGATTTGAGAGACAGAGTTCTGCAGTCCATCATCTGATGATGTGAACATTTACAAAATGTATCTCAATAACTTAGGTTAATATGTATATCCATAAATGTTATATATTGGATGCAATGTTAATAATACCTTGCTGGTTACACAACTATCCACACAATCTCTGATGGAAGCACTGGACAAGGGAGCTCTAAAACTATTCAGGATCAACACAAAGCACTCTTGTTATTCCAAATTGTAACACAAAATTATTAAGAACTATTAAGATTAGGAAGCATTTTATTCTTGTTCTTGTGGACACGCACACACACACACACACACACACACACACACAAAGTTGATTTGGATTTCAGACAGGTTTTGCCATATTGCCCAGGCTGACTTCGATTTTTTTCTTGCTTCACCCAAAATGTCAGTTAGATAAAACTTCTGCTGCAAAACATGACTTTCCCTTAACACGTTCTTGAGGATGGAGAGCAGCTGTCACTTCCTGTAGGTCTCCACAGCTGTGGAGTTAATGCACTTAGCCAAAAATTGCAGTGCCCTTCTAAGCATAGCACTCAGCATAGCCACTGCCCAGTGGTAAATAGAATTGGCAGAAGCATCTTTTTCTTAATAAACTTCTGGCTCCTCTTTTTCACCTAATTGCAGTGTGTATTGGTCCTAATGCTTTCATCATATCTGATTCTAGGTAAGATTCTTTTCAGGATTTTCCTGTGCTGTTATTTTCTTTGTCTGTTACTTCTGCCTCCTGTATTTTTAGATCAAAAAGTTTTTGAGTGTAGAGGAAAGCAGAGTTTTCCCCTATGAAATGGAAGTTTTCCTTGTATCTCTTCATTTTGCCTGAAGAATGTTCTTGTTACCGTCAGCAGATTGCATATGGAGTGAAAAGCATAGCAAGATATAGGGAGACATAGTCAAGGTCAGACTTCTCTAAGTAATATTTTCAACTTTAACCTTTTACACAGACATTACCCTTTGGATTTGTTTTAATTTTTATTAGTTGGGGCAGCTTGGTTAATTGTTCTGGTATTACAATGAATAATTACAATTTAAAAAATTAATAAGTTCAGTCAGTTAAACAAGGAAAAATATTGATTTTAAAATACTTTAGGTTTATGACCAGATTTCATGAGTTGTGCCAAGGTAATGACAAGGCAACTAGCTGAGAAGCAGAAGTTATTATTCATGCAAGTGATATCACAGCATTTGAATACGTTAAAAATATTTTCAGTTAGTCCGTATTTAAAGCCAGATAGATCTATTGGAGTCCCTTTCTGTTCACAACTACAATTAAAATAAATATATTATTAACAAGTAAAATAAATAAAATAAAATTATCTTTCATACTTTAATTTGAGGTAATGATTTTTCTTACTATGTGTTACAGATTCAGGACTTTTTCAATTCTCTATGGGATAGCACTGCCTGATAGCTAATTCACAGTAGCAGAATATCATTTCTATTTATAATACATTAGATATAATATAGGACTTTATATGAAGACATGATATCCCTATAACTAATGTTCCTATTTCATAAGCTTAGCTAAGATATTCACTCAAACATCATTCATTTCCCTCTCATATTCCCAGTCTCTCAATGTGCCTCCAGACTGAGTACTCTGATGGCTTTTATTTCCTACCTACTCTCAGGTGATCTCAGCCAGATCCAAGGCTGAAGGAGCCTTTATGCCTCCTAATATTTTATGTGTAGGTCTGACCTTTATCCCAAACTCCATCTTCTTTCCTAACATTTTTAACTGGACATCTAATAGACATCTCAAATTCCCCACGTCTCAAACTTTTGATTTCCAATTCCTGCCCCCAAAATACTCCCCCAACTTGGTAAATGGCCATTCTGTTCTTCCAGTTGCTTAGGCCAAACCCTCAGAGTCACCCTTGTCTCCTGTTCCCACACCTTACCTGAGATTCCATCTCACCATCTACACTAAGCCATTGTGTCGCTCTCCTAGAATATTTCAATACCTTCTAACTGGTCTCTCTCCCTTCCTCTTTTGTGCCACTAAGGTGTATTCTCCATACCACAGCCAGAGTGTTCCTGTGGCTGTAAGTCAAATCATGTTACTCCTCTGCTCAAAGTTCTGCAATGAGTTCCCATTTTCCTCAGTAAAATCCGAAGTTATTTCCTTGGTCATTGTTCTACTCCATGATCTGCTCCACTGCTGCATCTCTGACCCTACCTCCTACACCTCTCTCCTTTGCTTACTCCACCCTTGCCAAACCAGAACCCTTCCTGTTCCTTCAGCAGGTCCGGCAGACTCCCACCTCAGAGTGTTGCCCATGCCAGGCTTGCCCCTGGAAGTCCTTCACCCAAGCACACCACTGTCTTGACACTCCCTTCACATTGATCTCTGGTCCAATGGCGCCTTATCAGGGAGATTTTCCTCAATTATCCCATATAAGATAGCATTCCTAGTTACCACCCTGGGCACTGTCTAGCTAGCGTCTTGGCAGTGTGTTATTGTATTTCATAGCATTCTCATCCTCTTATATATGTATTGGTTTATTACACTTCCCTGAGCAAAAGATTTCTGAGCACAGGGACTTTGCCTGTTTTGTTCATGACATCTCTAGAACCTGGAACAGTGCAGCCTCCTGTTAGGCATTTAATACAAATTTGTTGAATGAATAAATGAACAAGTGAATTATTTTATCAACAAACACATATCGACTATATGCCTGATACTATTTCAATCCTTGGGGATTCAAATGTTAATAAAATAAGAGCTCTGCTTTCAAGCAGGAAAGATGGACATGTACAAAATTAATTAGAATATGATATGACAACCCCTCTAGTAGAGTCCTATAAAAAGTTTTGTATACACTGAAATATATATGGATAATGTAATAGGATACCTAGGATTGGCTTCAAAATGATATGTGGTGGAGGGAATGATTTCTGTACATGAAAAATGTGTTCATAAATGTTGAATCTGGGTAATGGGAATATAGGGATTCATTCTTTCTGTGTTTTAAAATGTTCGACATTTTCCATAATAAAAAGTGAAAAAAAATCTATGGCAATATAATGGATGAAACAGTAACTGTTCCTATGCTGAGGGGGAGTCTTTACAGAGGAAACAGTATCTAGACTGAGTCCTCATGGAAATCAAAGCAAGAACTCATTAAAATGGAGAGCAAAAGAAGGGCAGCCCCACCCTTATGTCACATCTGCCCTGCAAAGAAACAGAACAATGCCTGGGCCACAAATTAGATGTGGCTCAGTCCAGTTGGGTGATAGAAGGTGAGTTAGAGGGGTAGTCTGGGGAAAGCGAAGGATCTTGTTTGCAATGTGGAGGCATATGGAATTATTCTCTAGGGAGACAAAAGCCATCTGAGATTTTAAGTCTTCAAAATTTAGGATGGTAATTAATAGCATGCAGATTGAGGAGCTTTGGGTAGACAGGAGACGTGTTCCAATTGTAGAGAGATTTCTCAGAAAAATAAAATGTCTTTTTGATAATTTGCTTTGATGTCATTTGATTACATCATTTCAATATTTAATATGGGCTCTGTCTGCATAGATTTTTTAAAACTTTTGTTTTATCAGCAATGAATATGATTTTGATTAGTCCAATATACTCATCAAGGTTTTAAAACGATTGTACAGTTAATTGACAGGGTATTTCAACTGTACAGTTGATGGACAGTGTATTTCACTCTATATTGAAAAGCTGTCATTACAAGATAGTTAAATTTTTGGCAACAGATTATGCTGTGTGGATAGGTATGGATGGATATTAATCTAAATCCAATCCTCTCGAGGAAATTCTGTATAAAAATATTCTTCTTGTTATTGGGTTCTTTCATGTGCAGAGGAAGTTTTCATCCAAAACGTTTGGAGCTTATTGCCCTGTGACATTTTGTGACACTATTACTGTATCTAATTTTTTTCAGTTAACTTGTAGTGGTTTGTTGGAGCTATAGATGAGGTAACAAGTTCCTGGCATTTTGGTGAGATCAACTGCAGAGGCTTGACATCACAACCAATTTTCCTACAGCAACTGTTTCTGCTCTCATGTTCTTTATCTTATGAACCTTCCCATTCAGTGGGAGTTGTAAAACAGCAAATTTGAGTTCAACTCTGTTATTCTTAATGCCTTGGGACCACTAATGAGTCCTGTTATGCCACCGAACATGAAACACAGTGAAGAAAATGACCTCTGCATTGCTTTGGAAGCTAGAAGCATTGCTCCATACAGACATTCTATACAGTTAATTTTTTTTCTATTTACTCTGAAAGGTATAGAGATCATTCCGTATTGAGTCTTCAGCTAGGATATTTTGCCTCACTTTGTTTTCAGGCCTTCAGGAATTTCTATGTCATTCATCCATCCCTTTCTTCCTTTTTTTTTTCTTTCAAATTCAACAAATGTATTGAGATCCAATATATCCAGTGTTCTGTGCTAGGCACTATGAGGACTATAATGCTGATGGAATCCCAGGGTCAAATAATTTAAAATTTAGTAAAGGAATTAATACCAAAATAATCATGGTCCAAGGTACAACATAAGTAAAAATGTTTAGAGAGTACGGGAGAACGATGTATCACAGCTGGTTGAGAAGAGAACTCTGGAAGTAAGATGCTTATTATATTGCCTACTACATTATCTCCTAATTAAGGTATGCAGACTGGCAGAACTAGCATTACCTGAGGAGCTGCTAGATAGGCAGATTTTCAGGCCCCAGTAAAACTCACTGAATCACAATCTTTGAAAGTGTGGTTTCAGAATCTGTTTTAACAAGCTGATATTTACACATGCTGGTACACTCCACTGACCATTGAAATTACCCAATATAAGTTGATTGATTGTTGATTTAATTTGGGGAGTTCCTTTAAAATGTTTTATGTGACGAACAAATGTTCTTCCTCTGTGGTAGGGTTCATTGCCCTTTTGACTCCAATTCCTGGGCTTGGCTTTACTTGTGACCAGCTTGGAGAAATACAATAAATCTCTAATATACTAATTGTTATATGTTTCTTGGCATAGTAGGCTTGGATAGAAGATAGAATGTACCTTGATGTAACAATTTTTTAAAGTGCCCATTTATCTCCCATCCTTTTAATAAATACTTATATTTCCAAAATATTTAAAGACTTTAAAAAAGAAAAATAGCATTTGTGCTTAGGGTAGCCAGTTTCGAACACGGGTATTTGGAAATTGATTTTAAAAGCTCTATGCTCAAACTAAGGTTTTAGAAGATCCTGATTTAAGTTAATATACTTGGGACATGCATGCAATTATCAGGCATTTCAGCTACAGAAAGCAATGGCATTAATCCATGTGCTGAAGGCTCACAGATGTGAAAGTTATTGGACTGTTGTTTTAGGCAGTCATGGTGAAAGGGGAAATGACTTGCACAAAGCAGGCTGCAATGAACTGAAATGATGCTAGTTGTTGCAGGTTCACTTCACGACTTTGTTCTGATATTTAAACCAATGTTGCCCAGAGGGTTAGCAACTATATTTAGAAAATTATTATTTGCCTATTTGTTTTGATTCAGCAAATAATAGTGTGTGAAAATTATGGATATGCCTCAGCTGGCATGTTGCTGAGTACTTTTAGAGTCATATAGAACAATACCCAAAGTGTTAGATGAAGCTTACAAACCTAAATCTTATGGGTTATCAAGGCTTTCTATAATGGAATCCAAAATTTTTTGGCTAAGAAACATTTCATCACCATGCACATGCACCATAGGTTTTATGAATTACACATGATATGCTGAAAACAGAGACTTACTGCAAATGACAAGAAAAGTAACATTTTAATTGCTTGAAAGGAAAATGTTTACTTAGAATTCAATGACTAAATCCAGTAAGTTAGTGTGTAATGGACAGTAATAGCCAAGATTTTACCCTCCTACTCAGGAAAGCCAGTGTGAAATTGTGAGTTTCGAATGGCAGTAATTAATCATTATGGTAGACTGTCAGAAAAAGAACTCAGGTCATTTATGTTAATGATTGCAGTGTGCAGTTTTTGACATATATTGTGAGCTCTTAACATATTTCATATATAGCAATTAACCAAAAATGCAAACATCTGGAAAGCATTCTACCAGAAGTCTTAGAAGTGAAATAAATTTTGTAATAAATATTAAAAGATATCTTATCATAAATAATTGCATTGTGATGTAGCATTTTAAAAATAAACTAAAATACAGATTATTTGCTTGGCATAATGTAATTATCCCCAGAGTAATTTATATAATGTCATTACTAATTACAACCTGATTACAAAGTAATATTTGTTTGGTAATAACCAGAAAGCATTTAGATGTCATGGTTATTACATGAACCATATATGCATAGTACTTAGATAGATTTAGTGGACATTTATGATTTCCCAGTATTTATCTTAAATTACTCTGAAGTAAAAGCTTCTTGGTTATTACTAAACAAAAATGACCATGTTATACATGCGTATTCACATGTGCACATGTGTGTATACACACACATATACACACACACAGATAGAGAATCAGTTTCAAAAAGATAATTATAAGACTCAATGTCTGAACATGCAGGTAGGTATGAAAAAAGTAATGGGTTTGCCATTACTTTTAATGGCAAAAATCGCAAGTACTTCTGCACTGACCCAATACTACAAAAAGTACATTGTTAGTATGAACTGTTTTGCATGAAGAGGTATCTTGTCACTAATTAAGACAAATTCCTGTATTGAAAGTGACTTGTACAGATTGTATACAGCATGTCAAAAGAAGTTATTTTGGAGAAAATAAATTAGTATATGGGAACTTGCACACCATTTGGATGCCAGACAATATGGCAATGTACTGCTGTAAAGCCTGTGGTCTAGCTTTGTTGCTGAATTGTGAGGATTTGGGGAAGAAGGGACCTGAATGAATGGCTTTGGGGCTGGACAGAAGTTAGTAGTAGGGTGACAGGAACATAATTGTGATGCCCGGAATACACCATTCCCTTGCTATTGCAGTTTATTTTCAACCTTAATTATTTAAGAAGCATAACAATGGATTTATCATCATCCAAGAGTGCTTTGCTGATGACTTACTGGGGCCTGAAGTATTATGCAGCCTTCCTTTGATTTGAAGACTTTACACTTTGACATGTTCTGTTGACTTACTCTGCACTAAATTTCAACTGTAGAAGCTAGTAGGAAGGTAAAGAAGCAGAGTGCATTCGCATTCATAGGTATAGAGTTTGGATTTGGCAACTGAAGACTTTCCTTCATTTATAGTGAGGGGTTATGTGTGTATGTTTAAATTTCCCCATGAAGTTTTATGGGAAATCAATCTAATTTACACACACTTTTCTCCAGGAAGCATAGTCGTGAGATAGAAATCTCAATTAAGGGGACAATTCTTTTAGACTGATCCTTTGTAGATTTGTCTAGATGGTATAGACAACTATGGAGAAAATGGGTATGGTAACTTGCATATTTGTTTGCTCTTGACTTAGGTGTTCAGACATATCATTGTAAATGCATTACAAAAGTGTCTTCTGACCACTCCAGACTCTCAAAGTATTATTTTTTTGTAACTAGTCTGTACTTCTGGTTCATTCCATGATTTAGCAAAAGCGAACAACTAATTTTCAGAAAGAGTTCTGTGTTATAAGAAAAACGGTTGTTATGAGTACAGTCTTGTTGATTTGCTCACCTCCAAAAACATTTTCAAGAAAGGTAAGAGTACTAACAAGAAATGCCTTGATTATTCCACCACCATCTTGCTTTCTTTTCATATGAGGGAACTTCAAATAGTTTGTAGAAAAATGAAATTAAAAGACAAAAATGAGAAATATAAACTATATTTCTCAAAATAACCTCCATCAAGTTCAAGATACTTTTGTAAGCAATGATGCCAGCCTTTTAGTCCATCCCTAAATAACTAAAAGTTCTGGGAATTTAACCATGCCAATGCTATCTTTTTTACATTATTAACTGGAGAAAAATGGGTGTGCTTGACAGATTTGTTAAACTTGGCAAATGAAAAGAAGTTTGGAGGAGCCAAATTAGAACTGGAAGGTAGATGCCTAATGATTTCCTGTTGAAACTTTCACAAAGTTGCACTTACGTGTTGAGAGGAATGAGCAGGAGCATTGACATGGTGGAGAAAGACTAGTAAATCTTTCCTGGGTGTTTTTCTGCTAAAGTTGTGGCTTTCTCAAAATATCTTCATAATAAGTAGATGTTATTGTTTGTCAACCCTCCAGAAATTCAACAGGCAAAGTGCCTTGAGTATCACAAAGAACTGCTGCTTGAGTATCACAAAGAACTGCTTTCACTCTTGACTGGTCCACTTTGACTGGACCACAGCCAACTCTTGGTAGTCATTGCTTTGATTGTACTTTGTTTTCAGGATTGTACTGGTAAAGACATGTTTTACCTCCTGTTAGAATTCTTTGAGAAACTGCTTCAAGATCTCGATCCCATTTGTTTAAAATTTCCATTAAAAGCTCTGTTTTTTTCTGCAGCTGATCTGGGTACAATAGTTTTGGTACCCATCAAGTGGAAAGTTTGCTCAACTTCAATTTTTCAGTCAGATGATGTAAGCTGAACCAGTTGAGACGTTTGTGGTGTTGGCTATTGTTTCAGCTTTTAATCATCAGTCCTCTTCAATTAGGGCATGAAAAAGATGAATTATTTTCCTCAAAAATTGATATGGTAATCTGCTGCCATGGGCTTCATCTTCAACATATTCTCATCTCTTCTTAAAATTTGTAAACTGCTTGTTTCTTTGGGGGCATTTTCCCTATAAACTTTTTGTAAAGTATCAATGATTTCACCATTCTTCCTCCCAAGCTTCATTATAAATTTGGTATTTGTTCTTACTTCAATTTTAGCAGAGTTAATATTGCTCTGATAGGGTCTCTTTTCAAACTGTCTTATCCTTAGTTCTTCAAACTAGATTCTGTTCAGACATGTTATAAAAAGTTAGTTTATTTTGATGCAAATAAATTTGAAATTGATGCATAATTTTTAAAATAATACACATTTTCCATGAACTGTTTGAAGACCCTTTGTATATGATCTATGATAAATCATCCAACATCTCATTCCCCTCTTATCTGAGTCATTCACACTAGCCTTGTGTGGTCAGATTACAATATAGTCAACAAGTCATTAAACAAAAATTTACACAACAAACCAAATTATAAAAACGTTATATTTAAAATAAGGCGAGGCACGGTGGCTCACGCCTGTAATCCCAACACTTTAGGAGGCTGACGCAGGCAGACTGCTAGAGCCCGGGGGTTCAAGACCAGCCTAAGCAACACACAGAAACCCTGTCTCTACAAAAAATACAAAAATTAGGTGGGCATGGTAGTATGTGCCTGTAGTCCCAGCTACTCAGGACGTTGAGGTGGAAGGATTGATTGAGCCCAGGAGATAGAGGATGCAGCAAGCCATGATCAAGCCACTGCACTCCAGATCAGGTGACAAAGCAAGACCCTGTTTCAAATAAATAAATAAATAAATAATAAAATGAAGTAAAATAAGCATTGCAATACAATGGAAACCTTTGGCAATGTCTTATAAATACTTTATGGTATGATCAGTAATTCTACTCCTAGGTATTTAATACAGAGAAATAAAAACAAAAACATAGGAGGGTGCTCTTTTGGTAATAGCAAATATCTTGAAGTAACCCAAATGCCACAAACAGGTAAATGTTCATACAATGAAGTACTACTCAACAACAAAATGGAATGACCACTGATAGAGGCAAATTCTAAATGTTATCCTGAGTGATAGCAGGCAGACACAAAAGTTTCATTCACAAGAAACACTTAAATTTTAGGCAAAACAGGCCAGGTGCAGTGACTCATGCCTGTAATCCCAGCCCTTCGGGAGGCCGAAGCAGGGGGATCACAGGAGTTTGAGACCAGTCTGGCCAACATGTTGAAACCCCATCTCTACTAAAACTACAAAAATTAGCTTGATATGATGGCACACACCTGTAATCCCAGCTACTAAGGAGGCTGAGGGAGGAGAATTGCTTGAACCCGGGAGGTGGAGGTTGCAGTGAGTTGAGATTGGGCCACTGCACTCCAGCCTGCGTGACACAGCAAGACTCTGTCTGAAAAAAAGAAAAAAGGCAAAACAGTCTTAACAGAAAGCAGATCAGTGATTGCCTGAGACTAGGGAGTAAGTAGGAAGAATTTACAATAAATGAACATTAGGAAATATTTTGAGGTGCTGAAAATGTTTTAGATCTTGAATTGTAGTGGTGGTTAGTTGGGTGTGCATTTTCAAAATATATACTTAAAATGGGTATATTTTATTGTATGTAAATTATATCTCAACAAAGTTGATTTTGAAAGAAAAATATGAATATTGAGTGTGTAAGAACAAATGAATATGTAGTGAGATGAACATGTGGGAAAGAGCAACACTTGGAATTGTGTGGCATTAATGTCAGTATTGAATTGAGATAAAACTGTAGAAATCCCATTCTATTGATTATCATTTTACTTTGTTGATTGTTTCCCTTGCTGTGCAGGAGCTTTTTAACTTGATGTCATCCCAGTTGTCTATTTTTGCTTTGGTTTCCTGTGCTTTTGAAGTCTTACACAAAAAAATCTTTGCCTAGCTTAATATCCTGAAATGTTTCTCCCAATGTTTTCTTTTAGTAGTTTCATAGTTTCAGGCTTAGAATTAATCTTTAATCCATTTTGATTTGATTTTTGTGTATGGTATGAGACAGGGTTCTAGTTTCATTCTTCTGCATACAGTTATCCAGTTTTATCAGTGCCATCTCTTGAAAAGACTCAAAACCAAATACAGAATCATCTCACTCCAGTTAAAATGGCTTGTATCAAAAAGACAGACAATAACAGAGCCTGGTGAGGATGTGGAGAAAGGGGAACCCCCATTACTGTTACTGGGAATGTAAATTAGTAAAGCCAATATGAAGAACAGGATGGAGGTTCCTCAAAAAACTAAAACTAAAACTTCCATATGATCTAGCAATTTCACTACTGGGCATATAGCCAAAAAGATGAAATTCAATATATCAAAGATATACCTGCACTCCCATGTTTATCACAGCACTATTCACAATAGCTAAAATATGGAACTGTGTGTCCATCAAAAGATAAATGGATAAAGAAAATGTGATACATATACACAATGAGATATTATTCAGCCACAAAAAGAATGAAATTGTGTCATGTGCAGCAACATAGATGAAACTGGAGTCCATTTGCTAAGTGAAATAAGCCAAGCAGAGAAAGACAACTATTGCATATTCTCACTCATATGGAGAAGCTAATAAAAGTGGACCTCATGAAGATAGAGAATAGATTCCTGGCCACTAGAGGCCAGGAAGGGAAGAGGGAGAGGAGAGATAAAAGGAAATACATATATATATATGTGTGTGTGTGTGTGTGTTTGTGTGTGTGTGTGTTTATTACCTTTGAACTACACACTTAAAAATAGTAAAGGTGGTAAATTAAATATGTGTATTTTACCTCAGTAAATATATATATATATATATAAAGTAAAACTATTTCAAAGGAAAAAGGAAAAAAAGTATACATCAGCATTTTCTTCTATACTGCCAGAGAGATCAGAAGCAGCCACAGTTTGTTATTTAGCATAGTGAAGATATTACACTAAACACTTTATATGCATGATATTATTTAATCTTCCCCAAATACCCAATAGGTAGGCTTTAAAAATTCAAAGCTTCAGGAGACGAAGTAAGATACTCAAAGTCACATGGCTAATAGGTGGCAGGGCTAGGATTTGAATGAGACTGACTCAAAACTATAATGCTTAACAGTTACACCCAAATGAAATCTTTCTGAATAATAGTTTCTTATATAATTATGGGAATGTTGATATTTAGTGTTGTTTGAATAAGATATATGTAAGAGCCTGTTGCAAATTAGAAAGTAGACCACTATACCCATGCTCATTTATGTAATAAATATTTTACCATTTCCTATGTGCCAGAAATTATGCTGAGTATGGGAGACAAGACAGATCCTCTGCAGTCCCAAGTCTGAAGATGCAGGCAGTAAAACAAAGAAATTAAAATGCTGTGCAATGAGTGAGTCACAGTGCTGTAAGACCACATTGACTAGGCAGCCATGCCCTTGGAAGTGGTGATGTCTAAGTGAGAACTGATAGATTTATAGTAAGAGGTTGCTCTGGCCAGGCACAGTAGCTCATGCCTGTAATTCCAACATTTGGGAAGCAGGAGGATCACTTAAGGCCAAGAGTTCTAGACTAGCCTAGGCAACATAGGGAGACCCAGTATCTACAAAAAATAAAAAATAAAAAAATTAGCCAAGCATGCTGGTGCAGCTACCTGGGAGGCTGAAGTGGGAGGATTGCTTGAGCCAAGGACATTGTGGCTGAGCTGTAGTCACACCACTGCCCTCCAGCATAAAGAAAAGAAAAGAAAGAGAAAAAGAAAAGAAAATGAAAGAGTTGGCTCCCTGGGTGTGGAAAGGGGACTAATTGATGCAGGAGTGATTTATGGGGAAATCTAGGGGACAGAGTTTAGTGAGACAGGTGTAGTGGGGCCAGAGTATAGAGTGCACAGTGGGGAAGTGGTGAGGGAGAAGGCGCAAGTGATCAGCAGGGCAGCCAGATCATGCAGGTCCTTTAGGTAAGACAGGTATGTTTGTCACACAAACCAGAATATGAAAAGATTAATATAGAGTTTGATAATTAAGCCAAGACAACAGATCTAAACTGGGGCTGTTCATGGCCTGCTGGTGATTCCATAAATCTTAACAGAAAGTTTTGTTTTTTTTGTTTTGTTTTGTTTTGTTTTTGGTAAGGGTGGTAGGAATAATTGGAGAGTTTTAAGTAGGGAAGTAAAATGATTAGATTACATTCTACCTTCTGTCATGTCTACCAACATGCCTTGAGGAGGATGTTGAGGGAACCTGTTTTTATTACATTTCAACTTCCTGAAGTGTATGTACAAAGGCTTTTACATTAGTCAGTTTCTGTGTTGCTATAAAGAAATACCTCAGGCTGGTTAATTTAGAAAGAAAAGAGGTTTAATTGGCTCGTGGTTTTGCGAGCTGTACAGGAAGCACGGCACCAGTATCTGCTTCTGGTGAGGCCTCAGGAAGCTTTTACTCATGGCAGAAGGTGACGGGGGAGTCAGCCCATCACATGGTGAGAGAGGGAGCGAAGAGAGAGAGCAAGGGGCAGAGCCAAGCTCCTTTGAACAACCAGCTCTCCTGTGAATTAACAGAGCAAGAACTCACTTATTGCCATGGGGTGGGTACCAAACCATTGGTGAGAAATTCACTCCCATGACCCAAACACCTCCCACCAAGCCCAATTTCCAGCACTGGGGATCAAATTTCAACATAAGATTTGGAGAGGACACACATTAAATCATATCGGCTCTTGAGCATTCACATTCTCTGTGGAAATTATGGTCACTGAAAGACTATTAAGAAAAAAATTTTTAATGCATTGACAGGCAAATGTGTAAGGATAATTTTCAAAATAAAACTATGTATTTCCTAGTCATATAAAAGTGATTTTATTGGTATCCTAAGTAAAAGGGTCTGTAAAAGGAAAAGGAAAACAATTTTCTGAACAGGATATTTTAAAATGAATAAAAATTTCTTGAATACTTTCTAAGGTCCAACTATCTCAGAGTCAAATTCTGATGATGTTGTATAATGTAAAAGAAAATATTTAAGATTGTTTGCTCATTGAAAAAAAATTAAGAAGTGGCAAAAAGGGAACACTTAAATACCTTTATGCTCTGAGATTATGTCTCCATTTAATTGAATATTCAATAAATAAGTATGGAATAGCTAAAATGTGTTATAGAAACCTGGAGCAATATATTGATCCCCCTATACACAAGCCAACATTTATCTTCTCTTTTCTATCCTCTTGATGTAAGGCAAAGAAAAGTTGAACTTTTAGGGCTTCCAGAACTGTGAGGAATAAATTTATGTTGTTTACAAGATACTCACTTTATATAGTATCTTGTCATAGCTGACTGAACTAAGACACACATTCATTTGGCTGGATCATGACTGTCTCCAGACTTTCATATCTAAGTGTCTACCTGGCTACCTTCTTGTGTGTCTCAAGCCCTTTCTAACTCAAAAGGTCCATCTCAGTCTTCTGTTTTTCTACAAATCTGTCATCTGCCTATCTCAGGGAATGGTATGTCCATTCATCCAATTGAATAAGTCATAAACCATCTCTAATTAGTCAACTGGCTAGCCATCTCTCCATATTTATTGCTTATACATATCACCATATTTCATTGCTTTTCCCTTCTAAATATTTCTTGAACCTACTCACTTTCCTCCACATTCTTCAACCCAGCTTAGGCTACATTAATTTATCACCCGGACTGTGCCTCCTGCATCATCTACTTATACTCACTTCCTCTCAGTACCCCAACCAACCTATACTCCAAATTGCAGCCTCAGTAATGCTTTTCAAATGTAGATCAAATATGCTCCTGAAAACCCCTGAATGAATTCTCTTTCTTCCTAAGATAAGCATAACTACTTAGCATGGTTTTCTGGAAGCTGGGAAGTCCAAGATCATGGTACTAGCAGGTTAGATTCAGGTGATGGTCCTCTTCCAGGTTGCAGATTGCTGACTTTTCATTGTGTCCTCACATGGTGGAAGAGGCAAGGCAGCTCAGAGGCCTCTTTCATAAGGGCACTAATCCTATTCATGCGGGTGCTTGCGCTCATCATCTAATCATCTCTCATAGGCCCTGCCTTCTAATACCATCGCCTTAGTGATTAGGATTCAACACAGATTTAGAACATAGCAATGGTGAGTCAACTGCACAGGAGAGGTAACTGAAGCCTTGGGTGTAAATGGGATGCCCCTGGAATAGACCTTAGAGGAAGAAGAAAAGAGTCTCCAAGAAATTCAATATTTAATGGCCAGTGGAAGCGCAGAAAGCCTTTGGACACATAGAAGAAATGGCTAGAGAGGAAAGAGTAAAACAGGGAAGTGTGGTATCATGAAATTCAGTAAGTGATTTGCCAGGAGATTGGGTCTTTCAATTGTGTTTATTTTGAATGAATTTCACTATTGCTCTAGTTGGAGGAAATATTCTCAAATGGAAATTGACTGATTTATTTGCCCTTTTCACCATTCACTCATTTTTATTTGTCTTCCTATGAGTGGGACAAACCACAGGTGTCTTAAAATTTGCCTGTTTATAGATTTAACAGTAATATTAGAAGGTAACATTAATTCAGCACTTATGTACCTCTGCTAATGCTTTTGATGTTATTTAACCTATTCAACAAACTTTAGAGTAAGTAATATTATTATCCTTTTTATAAATGAAGAAACAGTGCCAGAACTTGAGTGATCCGGGCATGGTCACATAGCAAGTGATAGGGGCTGGATTTAGACACAATGAGCTACTCCCTGTGTAATAACTTCTGAGGGTTACTCCATCACTATTTGTCCTATAAATGTGAAGCTGGCAGAGATTATACTGGACCAGTTGGTGTGCTCTAAGCCCAATTGTTTTGTATTGTGTTGTAAATTGTAAATTTTATGTTTCTATTTTTTCTTCTAGTATCCAAAGGAAAATATTTATATCTTGTTTAATTTTTAGCCATTTGAACGAATAAAACCTATAGCCTCAATGTTTTTATTTTGGTAAATAGAAGGAGGGAGGAAAGGAGAGAAAGAGAGAGAGAGGAGGTAGAAAGAGTGAGACAAAGACAAATACTAGAAATAAAATGCCTTATTTTACACATAATCTGGAGTAAGAGTCATTGATGATAGAAGTTATGTTTGTATAGATTAGCTTTAAGAAATCTTTTCTCTCCCCTATTAAAAGAAAAGGGGGTAAAAAGCAACTATTCTGTCATAAATATCATTTTTAAACCATAAAATACATGATGAAAATACAAAGACTACTCTCTTAAAATTAAGTACCAAAAACGTGAAACTACGTATAATTTATGTATTCCACAAATATTTATTGAGTGTATACTATTTGCTTGTACACTATTCTAGTGCTAGGGATGTAGTGATGAACAAACACCAAATTCCTTACTCTTATGGGGTTTATATTCTAGTAGGAGAGATGATCAATAAATAAATAAGCTAAGAGATATGTCAGGTGGTAACACATACCCCAAGGATAAAGCAAGATAAGGGAAAAAGGGAATGATGGAGGTGCGGTCTGATTAATGTTATGAGTAGTGATGATGATGATGGAGATGGTAAATGCAGACTTTAGCTCATTTTTTGGCTTTTATGTTGGTAAAGACATTAGTAAGTAGTACATGGGGGGGGCACTGCAATTCATTAACACTCTCTCTCCTTTATCATAGGTTGAAGCATCAATTTTGAAAACAATTGCATGCATTTAGAAATTAATCTGCATTTAAATACACACATAAAAGACACGGGAAGCAAACTTACCAAAAGTATAATGGATAATAATGGCTATCGTTGGCTGATTTTTATTTTCATCTGTACATTATAAGCATTTTCAACTGGTCCTATGATGCATAATTTTATAGTAACAATAACATTAAATATTTTCATATTTAGCCTATGGAGGAGAAAAGACAGAGTGGAAAGGGAAAGACAGGAGAAAATAAAGAAGAGTCAGAGAGACACTCATAAAAATAGACATGAAAATACAAATACATAGAAAGAAACCGTTCATATTAAGAAAAAGATGCAGAGCGAGGGACATGCTTACGTATCTGCTCACACAATATCACCGCGTTATAGCCTTTTAAAAACAGTCACTGAATATTGTAATACTGCATTTTAACAAAACTAGCATGTCAAGAAACACTGGTACTTGAAAGTGTTTATTTGTGTTGGATGAAATTAGACTGAGGGTTGGATTTGCTCCTCATGGTAGAATTAAGTCAGTACCTGCTTAGGCTCTCAGATGACCTTTGTTGCAGACTCTAACCACATCTGTGGACAAAGACTTCAAGACACAAGAGAAACAAGTCTGAAAACTATGTTAAGCATTTAAAATAAAAATAAAATCTTAAAAAAATATGAGTATATTGGCCAGACTGATTACTTTGCATCAAGTAATTAGTTCACAAATGAGTTTAGTCTAGAGGGCTACTTTTAAGCTAATCAGCTTAGTTTCAGCCCTCTCTTTTAGATATCTTCATTGGTAACTATTTCACTTACTAGGATTATAAATTCTATTTATTTTGCAAGCAAATCTATAGAAATCAAAGTGTCAGTTACAGATGTCTTTTTCATCTATATTTCTGATAAGAGAGAACGCTGACCTTGAAGGAACAGCTTAGAATCATACTAGGACATTTTCTACTTTATTTTAGAATACTGTTGGCAAACTTATTTGTTTGGAGTATCTGGAAGCAATCTTTGGAATTGTTTTGTATTAGGTTAATGAAAATAATCTAATGCATTTTCTATCAAAAATACTGAAAGCAATTAAATTCACATTTCAAAAGTAAGATCTTTCAGACTGTTATTTCTTTTGGCCAATTCTTTGGATCATATTTTTAGAAAGATTTCCTTTTCATGTGTTTTATTTTTTATTTTTTGACTTACGTATTAGGATAGGAACAACAATACTTCATTCATCCTATTTTCTAGCAGCATTTTTGTATAGTTTCCCTAACATAACAGCAGAGATGTGTGGAGTGGGGAGTGTCCACTAAACAAAGGGTATGAGAAGTGCCATCTTTTGTGGGTGGTCTCTGATTAAACAAGCAGTGCAAATGAGTAGAATTGTGAAGCTTTATTTTATTTCGAAACTAAAATAAACTAAGGGCTTAAAGAAATTCAGAATGTAGCATATGTAAGTTATGACTCCAATTGTACGTGAGTTAATATAAAATTATATTTTTTATATAACAGCATTATGAAACTAAGGTTGTCTTATTTAAGTATTAGTAAAGACACATTTCTTAATATTAAAAATATTATTTGCTACATTTTCAGTAAATAAGAAAGAAAAGTTAATGTTTTATTAGTTCCATCAAAATACTTAACCGATGGTCTGTTGTGTCCACTATGAGTCTAGACAAGGTGATGCTATTATATATTTTAAAGTCAGTAATAAGAATCTTATATAAACCTGTGTACAATTGAAGTCATAATTTGGATTTTCTATAGTCTGCACTTCCTTAGTTTCATCCACAGAGAAACATTAACATTTCTCACACTTGAAATATCTCTGACAGAAAATAACGAGCTTCTAACCCCATGGTTCTGCTGATTTTCTACAATATCACCCCCCGTAGTCAAGATAGTTTTAAATCTTGTGTTTTATGGAAATCAAATTCCATGATTTATCTCTCCTTTTTAATTAGAAAAAAACATGTTTCTATTAATTGAGTTAAATTGGTGATGCAGAAAGATGCACTATATTTATTACGTTGCCTCATAAATTCCATAGCACATCCCAGTTTTAAAAGACATAGGATTCTCTGTCCTCTTGGTTTATTAGGGACGTGCAAATTTTCTAGGGGTTCAGGAATTCCTTAGAGTTTCTCATCCTAATTTATATCAATTTTTATTAGAAAAAAAAACTACCTTTCGTTGCATTTCGAAAAACGTATTCAGAATATTTGTGAAGAATGTAAACTGTAGTATTCAGTAGGGGGCAGTTACAAATTTCTTTAAAATAAATATACCTAAGGGAAATGTGTAAGCCCCATTCCATGTGGATTATTTGTTAGAAATCTAATAACTTGTGATAGATGAATTCTGCTTCATCAGAAGTTGAAGGCTTAATCAAGATTTAGCAATTAAAGAAATTAGATTTCATTCTTTTACAAAGGCAAAGTAGTTCTACTTCTCTGTTTGTTTGTTTTCTTATTTTTTGAGATGGAGTCTCGCTCTATCGCCCAGGCTGGACTGCAGTGGCGCGATCTCGGTTCACTGCAAGCTCTGCCTCCCGGGTTCACGCCATTCTCCTGCGCCAGCCTCTCGAGTAGCTGGGACTACAGGCGTGCACCACCTCGCCCAGCTAATATTTTGTATTTTTAGTAGAGACGGGGTTTCACCGTGTTAGCCAGGATGGTCTCGATCTCCTGACCTCGTGATCCGCCCGCCTCGGCCTCCCAAAGTGCTGGGATTACAGGCGTGAGCCACCGTGCCCGGCCTCAAGTAGTTCTATTTCTCTTTTTATTGTTTTGAAATCTCTTCAGTTCTACCAAATCCAGCAATTTACAATGAAGTGTAATGTAAGCATAAGAATGTAAGCATTCTTATGCTGGCAGATCCATGCCAGAAAACATGGGATGGGGAGAATAGTATCTGTGGTGGTGGACAAGAATGGGAAGGGTACAGAATGGGCAGCCTGAAGTCCTGAAGATGGGCTTACTGGCTCCCCATTAAACTCTGGACATTTGTCCGGTGATTGCAATTTCTCTTCCAATCTTCATCCTTCCATTGCCTCCCCCGTGATTCCATTTGTACTCCTTCATGCCTCCCAGATGACTGGTCCAGTTCCCTAAATTAGCGTCTTCTCCAAAACGAGGACTTCTGGAACTCTTTTTCCATTTCCCAGTGGTGCTGATCGATGATACAGTGCTGTAACATTCATTATAGTTTTGCCTGCTGAAAGACCATGACCACAATCTGTCTATGGCCATGCACTGAGATAAGCAGTCACCTATGTGTCCACAACGTTCACTTGCTGGCCCTTGTCTGATGTGTTATCATACATCTGGTTCTGTTTAAGAAGCTTCTGTTGAGTGTCTTCATAAAATGGAATGCCCGTGGCCTGAGTATGCAAAAATGAGTAAGTCAAGGTTTGTGATTTTTAGAAACTTTCAAGTAAGTGAGAGAGCTGGAAAAAAATTCAGTTATTTTGTAATGTGTAATTCTTATAATAATTTCTTATGCAATAGCATCAGTATGGTTGTAGAGGTACAGACTAAAAGATACAAAGATACAACTTCCATTGAAGACATAGAATTTGCAATGATATTTGAAGGAAGATTGGATTTTGAAAGGGTGAAATTGCTATTGGTTAATAACCACCATTAAGTAAAACTACAGAAGTGATCACTGACAGAGAAAACTCAGGGGGAAACTAGTCATGGGCTGAATACTGTTTGTTTAGATATGCTAGATAATTTTAATAGTGAAATATCATTTTAGATGGATTCTATGTAAAATTATTAGAAGGTAAATGTAGATCACTAGAGCAAGATAAGATGTCGGCGTTTCTAGAATTAAATTGAAGACAAATCTTAAAGATTAATAGGTCAGTCAATTAAGTTACCATTTTTAGCCTGATTTTTTAAGTAGGGATAAAAAATACTGTATATATGTATATATATATAAAATATATCTCACTAATCTAAACCACATAGTATATACTATTTAATAAAATATACATGGTATAGAAGATTACCTCATGCTTAAGGTAACTTCAGTGATTCCTCGAAATTATTACTGATTCCTTTAGTGAAGTCTCAAAGCAAAAATAATGTGTGTGTGTGTGTGTACACACACGTACATGTATCAATGAGACATATAAAATGAATTAGTCATGCTGATATCTTTTTTTGGTGGTGGTGGGGGAATGTACTGATAAAGCCTTTTTATCAAAATGTATCTTGTATTCACTTAAAGAAAATGAAAATAGTTGGGCGCGGTTGCTCCTGCCTGTAATCCCAGCACTTTGGGTGGCCGAGGTGGGCGGATCGCTTGAGGTCAGGAGTTCAAGACCAGCCTGGCCAATATGGTGAAACCCCGCCTCTACTAAAAATACAAAAATTAACCAGCATGGTGGTGCATGCCTGTAATCCCAGCACTTTGGGTGGCCAAGGCGGGCGGATCACTTGAGGTCAGCAGTTCAGGAACAGCCTGACCAACATGGTGAAACCCTGTCTCCACTAAAAATACAAAAATTAGCTGAGCATGGTGGCACTTGCCTGTAATCCCAGCTACTCAGGAGGCTGAGGCAGGAGAATCATTTGAACCTGGGAGGCGGAGGTTGCAGCGAGCCGAGATTGCACCACTGCACTCCAGCCTGGGCAACAGAGCAAAATTCAGTCTCTAAAGAAAATGAAAATAGAGTCTATCAATAAGTTAAAAGCAAAATGTTGGTAGAAAATAAGAATTAGCAATCACATGAATTTTTGTGCTTATATTAAATTTAACAGCAAGTTACTAGTATAAACTATACAATAAAATATTTATCATATATAATCCCACACCTTAAAATACGAGAAGGAGGCTCCTCCTTTCCCTTTTTATTGATAATAGGTTTACATTTATCCATCAACATGCTTTTACCTCTGTGATCAAAGGTAAAATCAAGCTGTGGCCAAAAACTGACTCCATGAAAAACACACCCTTGACTTAACCTTTTTGTCCTTTCAATTTCAGCAATATTTGAAAATATAAAAGTATAGTTAACAATATGTGCAGACTTATAAATTTACCAATTTAAGGAAAGAGAAAAAACCTATTGAAATTCTATCATTTAGCTGCCATATAATTACTTAAGGCTGTAGGTACAATGAATACATTGTTTTTTATATGATAACAAAATAATGAAAACATTGTATTGGCAGAGCTAATTGTTCTCTAATTGCAAAGACTATCAAGTGACTTTGGCTTTATGAAAGTAAACTTCAACTTGAGTGTATACAATTTACAAAATTATGACATTGTTTTTTTAAAATCATTATGAATAAAGCATCATACCAATAGTAGTTAGAATTGAACTTAGTCATAGCTCTTGGAAATTTTGTTATCACCGTTGAAATATGTTCTTTTTCTTATTTTCTTTTTATCATGTAGTGGTTTGTAGTGGTTCAAAAAATCCATTAGAGGGCAATATAATATTGCTCTGATGCTGAGAAAATCTACTAGTGAAAGAACAGAGTATAACTCTGCCTCTCTGTGTGAGTTTTGAAAACAGCATTCTTAACAAAAGGAATTATTTAGTTCTGTTTTTTTCATTAGTGTTTTATTTTTCTGAAACACAAACCATCAGCTGAATTTTAATCTTTTATTTATATTTAGAGCTGTAAAAGAAATTATTCTAAATTTGAATTTAAATCTTGCAGGTGTATATTTAACTTGATAAATACAAATAGATGGTGCAGTAAATTTCCTTCTACAATTGTATTGTAGAAAACCTTTTTCAGAATGAAATCATGTCATTTGAAGCAACCTGGATGCAGCTGGAGCCATTATCTTAAGTGAATTAACGCTGAAACAGAAAATCAAATACCACATGTTCTCACTTACAAGTGGGTACTCATGAACATAAAGATGGAAACACTAGACACTGGGTACTCCAAAAGTGAGGAGGGAAAGAAGGAGGAGAGAAAGGAATGAAAAACTATCTAGTGGGTACTATGTTCACTATTTGGGTGACGGGTTCAATTGAAGCCCAGACCTCAGCATTGCACAACATATCCATGTAACAAACCTGCACATGCACCCCCCAAATCTAGAATAAATTGTAAAAAAACCTTTTTGTCCACAATATAATGTAAAATGAGTCCTTAAAAGTGAATAACAAACTTGCTTGGAATTTAAAAATTTAGAGATCTACACGTATAAGTGAAGAAATCCTGGGCTTCTTTTCAAAGTTGATCATTTATATTAAGGAACATATATTTTACGTGCATGGTTTATAAATGCAAGACTTCTACTGGATCATCAACCCAAGTTATATTTCTAAGTTTGAAAATACACCTGAACTCATGTAACCAGTTTATATAATTTAACATAGATTTAAAGTTTTATTTAATTCAAATATAATTAAGAATTAATATGTTGTGGATATGGTTTTACCTTAAGAAACCATTCTATGTGACACCAGAAACATAGCAAGGACCGATCTCAAATCCTGTCTTAAATCCTGCAGGTTAGATTAAAATATATTGCATCAAAAAAATTGAGCATTTAAGGAAAACACTAGGCATTAAAGAACTACATTAGGAGTGCTGCTTTCTTTGAAATCTATGAGTCAGTCCTCAGTTGCTTCTTAGCATAGGGGCAGCTGCTGACTGACCCAAGGATGGACTAGACAAAGGCCATTCACACTTTTTTCTTAGCCAGATCCATGTACCACTTGTACTTAGTTATTTCATTGCATCATATTTTTAACTTAAATCAATGTATTGTAAAGGATACTATTATCAATTGCAAACCAGAATGATGTGCCATAAATATCAGGGTACCATAAAAATAAACACAAGGGAAATAGTTTACATTGAAAAACAGAAATTAAACAATAAAAATAAATTATGATGGCTCTAATATCTATGTAAAATGCATATCTGAAAATAAGTTATTCAAATCAAAGCCTTTTTCTTCTCGGTTCATAATAAAATGATTTGCTTTCACCCAGTGTTGCTTCGTTCATGACTTAAAATGAGATATTAAAATCAATAAGTTAATTGCATTTTTTTCCTTTTGGTATTGATACTAACTGAAACTGAGAATCCCATTTTACCTGTGCACCTAGTTGGATATTGGGAGCTGGACTGCAATTTACATTTTCAATTACAGTCAGTGGTCCTCTGAGCAGTAGGAAGCAAATATGAAGCAGGAAGCTAGATCCCAGGCTACTCTTTGACCCAGGTCAGGAACTCACCTTAGGAAAAGATATTTTAAGAAATTATTAAAGAAGAATGGCACAAAGACCACTTCTGGCAAGAATGGAAGTGGGGGTAGTAGTTGGTTGTTCTAACATTTTAGCTTTTTAGTCCACTCATAATCTTAGACTGATCTGTTTTTTAAATCAGTGAAGGCTGTGTAAATATCCAGAATATGTTTGTTGGGAAAAAATATTTTTGTTCTAAAATAGTAAAATATTTCTTGTGAAAGTATTCAATTATTTTATAATTGATAAATGATGCTGTCTTTTATAATAATACATCAGTTAATAGTTGATGAATAGTTCTTAAGATAACACCATAAAGCTAAATACTCTTTCCAATTTTTTCACAGATTTTGTAGTACATATTTCCAGAATTCTATCAGGTTGTCCATCCGTCTGTCCATCTATACAGTTAGACGACCAGCCCACCATCTCAGTGCATCAAAGCATTCTTTGCTCATGAAACTCTTTGCTCATGAAACTCTTTTTTTTCACGGGCTCTACAAACTGCTACTTAAAAATAACTGTAGTGTTGGTCTATGTACTCTCCAAGACAAACCTATCCAGACTTTGGCTATCATCTTATATGGATAATGTGAAAACTGCTTAAGACTTTCAGTGTATAATGAAACAAAAATATACTGTAGTGGATTGGGATAAGATGGCAAATACTTGGCACACATAGTGTATTACCCCTCCTGTGCCTATGGCAGACATTGCTAATTGATCATTCCTACTGAAATTGATCAGAACCCATCTCTAGACAGCTATTACCAATCAACTGGAGCTGGCATGGTACTTTAACCTGAATGCCATTCCTATATCTGGAAGAAGAAGAAAAAAAAGACAAAGGTAAGAATATGGAACAGAAAAAAACAGAAGAGAGAACCAGGGTTTTCCATTGAATCAGAGGTTAGAAATGTCCTTTCTCTATGATATTGATAAAAATTGGAGTTGCAATAAAAGGAAGAAGAAAGGGCCAGGTGCAGTGGATCATGCCTGTAATCCCAGCATTTTGGGAGGCCAAGGCAGGTGGATCACAGAGGTCAGGAGTTCGAGGCCAGCCTCACCAACATGATGAAACCCCATCTCTACTAAAAATACAAAAAAAAAAGATTAACTGGGTATGGTGGTGGACGCCTGTAATCTCAGCTATTTAAGAGGCTGAGGTAGGAGAATTGCTTGAACCCAGGAGATGGAGGTTGCAGTGAGCTGAGATCTCACCACTGCACTCCAGTCTGGGCAACAGAGCAAAATCAGTCTCAAAATGAAACAAACAAACAAACAAAAAGGAAGAAGAAGGTGTGAGTAAGAAAGTTGCTCTGTTAATCCCTTTCACTAAAGAAAAAGAATCCTAACAAAGGCGCCTGTTACTAAGGCTGCCATTGCTTCCATGGTGGCCCAGGGGAAGCCAGAGACCTCTACTCTGAACTACTCTGATATCATTAAATTAAATTCAACAAATATTTATTAAGCAACATCATGCATACTATGCATAGGTTTCTGTTATACTAGGTTCTGCGACAGATACAAAAGAGGCAATTTTTTTATTTTTAACTTGGCTCTTATGTTGTACAAGTCACATACCAGGTAATTAACATATTTTGTTTAAATCCCCAAACACCCCTAGGTCCAAGTAGTGTTGTGTCAACTTTACAGATGAGGAGACTTGAGAGAAGTTTAGCAAATTGCCAGTAATCAAACAGCTGCCAGATGAGGCCAGATCTCACACAAAAATTTACAATCCTTCATATTGTGTTGCCTCACATGGGCAGGAAGATAGTTTCACTTGTGTTTTTACCTGTGTCTGGATTCACTGCAAATAACAAAAGAAGCAAGAGAACAGAGATGGCATAGTCCGCCTCCTGTTCACACATGTTGTCTTGACCAAACCAGACAGGCTCCAAAGGATAAAGGTTAAACAAATTAGAATTACCAGTGCTAGACTTTTTAACATGGTCTCATTATTTGGTTTTTAATTATTTTCAGATATGAAAAACTTGACTTTTTCCCTCAAAGACAGTTGTCTGTTAAACTTTATTGTAAATATAATTTTAGAAACTTAAAGATAACCAGCACATTAGGAAATCACATCATAATTTCCAATTAAATACATCATTCTTTTCCAACATAAAGAATTTTAGAGTCAGACTAATGAAATCTCCATTTTTTAGCAATGTTAATATTATTCTAATGGAGTACCTTTCATTTGAAGAGGTTGGTGTGTTTCTAAAAGTTCAAATTAAATTGGAGAAAGGACATTAGAGGGACACGAAGAACAAATCATTGAAGGATAAAAACATGGAAAATTGCGTGATTGAAACTAAGGGATTTCATTTTGTGCCTTGCCTTATAAATTATCAACTGGATAATACAATTCTGTATAGTAACCCCCAATCATAAATTTTTCACTTGAAATGTATTGTCTGCTTCACCTAGCTCCTGCCTTGAGCTTGGAGAGCAAACAAGGATATTTAGGTTTAGCCTAGAGCAACGTAAAAGGAAATGGAATAAAATCTTCTCCAGATCTCTGTGCAGCTAGGGGCCTACAGCAAACAGAATTGAGGTTATAATGGTTCTGAAGCTAAGAACAGTATTGCTAGTGTCCATGAAAATGGAAAGCACCTATAAAAATGATTGACACATTCTATAAAGTAGACTTTCACTGTCAATCATCTAAATATGATTCATTAATCATACTATAAGCATTTGACAGCTGACTGACAATAACAAATTCTCCCTAGAGAAAGCTATATAGAAATTTGAGAGCAGCTTATAATTGTTGATACTGTTTAAGCTGGATGTTATGTATCATACAGGAAGCAGATAGCTTCTTGCAGCCCAACATAATTGATTCCAACAGAACCTTGTTACCACAGTCAGCATTTCATGGCTTCTGATGCATTCCCTATTACAAGGAAAAAAAAGGGAGAGAAAACAACACTTCTGATCTAAACTAAATAAATTGTTCAAAACAGACTTTTTGTAGAAAATAATTTTCAAATTCTTTCAGCAATTTGAGAGCCTTAATATTACAGGGCATAAAGACATGGCCAGGCCTGGCGTCAGTTTCTCCATGTTTCTAACACAGCCTGCCCAGAGTTCAAGACTCTATATGCCATATTTTGAAGTTTTCCACTGTATCAGACTGTGTTGTTTCTTGAGGTATTCCAAAGAAAGATGAAAAGCCAAACTTTAAATAAAGCACACGATGGAAAGTTTAAGGATGTAATAATAAAGATTTGCTATGCACAGACCTGTGGGTTATCCTTGGGGAAGAAATAAAGTCAACACCAGGTTTTAAACCATAATAAGCATTCTGATACACACAGACAATATTGCTAAAATATTTCTATAAAGTCAATTAAATGCCATATAAGATTAAATGTCTCTCCCCCACCTCTCACTTTTGCTTTGTCTGTCTCTCTCTGGTTTTTTGAATAAATTCTAATGGGTCATTGTGGTAAAGTGGACTGAGTTAGTAGTCATATAAACATGGATTTGACTTTAATTTCACGTTTGCCCACTTAACAGCTATGGGTGAGTCAGTTACTCATTTCTAAAGCAGTGATAATTATTTTCCCATCACCACATGTTATAAATTAAATGAGCTAATAGATGTAACAATAGATTTTACTCAATTAACTCTGCAATTATCTGGGATAATTTTTGGATCGTAACTATTGTGTGTGTGTGTGTCTGTCTGTGTGTGTGTGTGTGTGTGTGTGTGTGGGTGTGTGTATTTAGAGTTAGATTGTTAATGCATGTAACCTGGCCATAATTTAAGCAACTTATAGAAATAAAGATTAATGAATTTTGTAGCTGGAAAAAGTTATTAGAGAAAATTGAATTCTATCACTTAATAGTAAGGGGAACTAAGTCATAAAATGCATAGATGGCTTGTGTAACAAAAGGTTTATTTCTTTTAAAAAATCATGTTTATAGATTTCTCAAAAATTTCCACTTGCTTTCAGTGAAGATACAAAATTGGAATCTTTATTCCATCTTATCTTCACTGCAGTCAGAATTCACCATTTTAAACTAACTAACTGATTAATCATACGATAAGTGTACTTACTTTTGTAGTAACTATTTCTTGATATTTTTATATCCTAACAGGATAGAGATGCAGCCAATTGGAAGAAATAATGCAGATTACATGCAAAATTTATTCATTCTTTTATTAATTTGTTAGTTATGTAGAAATCTCAAAATAATTATTGTGTGTATACCATCATGAGAGTGTTAAAAACTCAGTATATGTAGTGGGGAAGTAATATTTTAATGAGAAGTGCTCTTTCCTAAACTGATTTAGTGAAAAATTTGTTTAAAAATAATACAATATAGTAAAGTTGATTACTAAAATGTCAAAACTTAATTTTTACACAATGAAATTTTATTTTATAAATCTGAAATATAGTCTTCGTAGCATCACATATATAATTCTACTTGACTTATATAATTTGCTTTTATATTATTTTTCATTTTGTGTTTTAAATTATCTAAACCTCAATGTATATAAATATTCTTATCTCATCAGCTTAAAACAATATAGCTATTATTTTTTCTTGAATGACTGTATCTAGAGATTTTAAAAAAACTAATTTAATAAATCCACTCCTCCAACACAAAGCACAAAATAGAGACAGGATACATTAAATATCTTCCAAGTTTATTGTTTTATGAATAGCTGATTCTCATTACACTTAGCTACTTTCCCTTAGGTACAAAAAATATGGGTCAAGTCCTATTTTCGTGGCCCTATTAAATCACAACTGCAGGTACCATTTTTAAGCATCTATAGCATTGTTTTAAAGGTATCTTTCACATGAAGGTAGTTTGAAAAGTCATTCTTCCCTGGGTTTTGCATAATTATTTTCTCTTATTCCAAAACTCAGAATTTTTGGTCTAGTCTGTTTTAACCACCTTGAATCTTGCCAATTAAAATGCTAGCCTCCTGGCCCTAACTTCCTTTCCCTTGTTCCTAGCAAGCATCTGTTCTTCCACATTCTTGTATAGTTTAACTCAAAATGCCAATCAGTGATGATTGATCACATTTTTCAGACAACAGCCTGGACCCTGATTCTGCACTCCACATGCATTTGCCATTTTGATTAATGAACATAAATCAGCGGTGACAATTCATATTTGCAAGTGGATGGAAAGAATTATTAGAAATGCAGCACATTAGTAAGCAAAAGCCTCCCTTCATTCTATTACAATTGCATTGAAAACAAATACACTCCCCTCAGAGGACTTTGTGGTTATCATTAGGGAATATCTGAAATATGGAAATAAAACATGCTGCCAGGCCTGTTTTCATTATTTTGATCTCATAAAAGATCTTTATATTTCAGTACTGCACAGGCAACAAATGATTTTGCAACATCATTTCTATGTTTATATAAGTCTCTACTATATAGAATATCTCAAAAAGCAATTCCTTTCTCTACCAAATAGAGTATTTTTTTTTTGGAATGAAAGAATGGCAAAAAAAATTTAACTTGTTTCCTTAATTCACATAAACAATAAAAATCAAAGATTTTGTCTATGTCCATTCAATGAATTACTTACCTTTTTCCCTCCACTAATATTTACTTTAGGAACGTAAAATTCGTAAATAAATAACCTCTTCTGGTTTTAAAGCCAAAGTGCCAATGATATGTGGTGAATCAGCCTAAAGTCAACTGGGAAAAATATTGTTTTCTTTGTCTATGAAAATTTCTAACTCAGTTGAGACATACAGATCAGGATCTTCAAATAAAATATTCCTAAATGGAATATGTATGAAATATACTTCACGGACCATATATATTGATCCTAAAGTGACCTGTTTGACTTATTAATTTTAAAGCATCATTACTATAATGGCCCATTTATTGTATTAAATGAGTATTAAATCTTTGCAGCTACTTAAGACTGCTTTTAAGGGTCACAGATTTAATTGCCTCAATAAATATATACCTATACTATCAGTTATTTCTAACTTCTCAGGAGGCAAAGGCACTGGTGTGTTTAGTAAGTATAATTGACTCTTTTAGTAAGAAATGGATACACTTTTAAAGCACGTGTATCAAGACTGCCAGAAAAAAATTTAAAACTTTATCGGCAGTTCAAAAGTTATAAAAATATTTGCCATGCTTGAAAAACATTTCTATCTTTATTTTATAATAACATATTTACTTAGGAAGTGCTTTGTTTTCTTTCCCCTTTGTGGCATCAAATTGTCAATTAAAGGCCTTTAGAGTGACCATGGGATGAGTTGGTTAAGTTGCTGTCCAGGTGGGAGAACAGCAAAATAGATGCTGTTGGTTGTAACTCTGAATTTCCAGAAGTCACATTAAAGTCCTAATAATCAAAATATTTAGGAGGAAATTGAATTCTGCAATCAATGAGAGCTATAGTCTTGGCAGTTCCTGAAAGGCACATTTCCTTGTTGTTTTGCTTAAGCTTGTCTGGGCTTCATTTAGTAGTCTGTTTATGTTAAATTTAAGCAATCATGGGTATGGAAAATGAACAAAGTGTTGACTATCCATTTGGATCAATTTTAGTCATTCAAAAATGTACATTTTAATAAAGTAATGTTAGGCACTATGGATAGAAATATCAAAGAGGCTCAGTTTCTTCTTCCAAAGTGTTCCTAAAGAAGGAAATAGACATCATAGAAGGAAAGCAAGTTATAATCCAGTTTGATAAGTACAGTAATGGAAGATAGCATAAGACAGTATGCTGGCAAGAGCAAGAATGATCAAACCTGGTTGTGGAGAGTGTCATGAAAGTCATTATAACCAAATCTGAAAATGCAGTTCCCCAGACACTTAAAGAAGAAAAATGTATTCTGAAAAGAAGAAACAGTGAATTCAGGACAGAGAATGAAACAGTATAGCATGATAGAAACTACAAGTAGCCTTAACTGTAACTTACATATAGGGCATCTCCCAGAGATGGGGGAAGTGATAAAGGGTGAAGCTAGTAAGGAACTTGTATGCTTGGAAGTTTTGACACTACTCTATAAATGATGTAGAAACCAATAAATGAGGTGTTTCATTAAAGAAAAGGTATATTCAGTCAGAAATTAGCAATTTTAGGAATTTTTCTAATACCTAAAAAATGACTGAACATAAAATCTTATTTTTAATTGATAAAATATGTTTTCAGGTTTACCTGCAAAAACTATGGTTGATTTGCAAACATGTCTTATTATAGTAGAAAATTACCAAATGTATGCTATTTATCATTAAATTTACCTTCATGGCAGCAGATGCCAAAGAACTAGTTCAGCAATTATGCCTTAATGTCATCCCATTATCATTTATCACTTTTCTTAATGCATCAAGATCTAAAGTCCTTGAATGCAAGCTTGGTCAGCAACCATAGAAATATGGGGTTCATTTTGTCTTTACTTTGTCATAAAAGGGGTCTTGCCTTCTTCTATGTGGGACATGGCATTTAAGTTAAGTTCATATAACCTTTTAAGTAAGGACATTATATATTTTTTTCATTTTGTACTGGGATAACTACCTCACCAATAAGTGGTAGAATAAATTGTAGCCACATGTCAAAAAGTAGGTCATCCTAATGAGTGTGTGTAAAGCTGGTATTTTCCTTTTGAAAATGTCAGGGTTTTTAAAAAACAGAACAGAAATATGTTTTATTAATAACCGCTCTGTGTATTGTGTAGTTAAAATCTTTGACTATATAACTTCTTTCATACCAAGCATTATTTAAAATAATAAATCTTTCAAAATTTAAATAGATATGGCATAAAGGTGCAATTTGAAGGAATATATAGAGTTGATCATTATAAATGGAAAACGCTTAAAATGCTGAGCTTGTTTCTATGTTTAGTGAACACTTCCTAGTTTAAGCTAGAAAGAAGGATTGCCTGAATTAATGAAAGTTCCGAATTAGAAAATATTTTGGAAGCAAATATAGTACCATATATGCTCAGGGATATTAGAAGCCATTCTTTAAATACCAACTAAAGTCTATGTAACATTGACATTATCTCTACCTCTTGTATCCCTAGACACCATTGAAATACCTGAATCCATGGTGGAGATCAGATCTCCCAACACAGCCTGCTTCTTCTTCAGATGATTCCATTAGGAAAAGTTTTCTTATATTTTGCCAAATCTATCATAGCTAGTATTCCCTGGCTCAAACTTTGCCTGGTGTGGTCATGAAGTATACACCCTTCAAATATCTGAAGACAGTTAAAGATTAATTCCCTTCCTGTTTACTGAATCACTGGACTCGCCATTAGGAAAATGTGGTAGGAAAAAAATGCTCTGAAATCAGCCAAATATTTGCAAAGTCTCCCAGTGAATTATTATAGACAGAACAATTTTGGCTGACAGTATAATTAGGTAGATTCAGGCCCAAGAGCTCATTGGTGGGTCAGTGTCAGACTAGGCACCTGATGCATCTATGTAGTCTGGATGCTACAGGGATCAGTGCTTTAGACTAAGATGCTGAACATTTTAACTCATGAATAACCTGAGAGGCTTGACTGGCATGGGATCAAACTGATGCCAGAAGCAACTCTGGAAGGGAGAGTGGATATGCCTAACAACAGTTATCCCAGGGAACTGTGTGGCTCATTTCCTCATTTAATTAAAGTCTCTGATAAGAAGTCCGTATTTCAGATAGCCTCTGTCTTACCACCTTATAAAATTAGCATTCTTCCCCATCATAACTCTCTTACTGGCTCATTTTTCTTCATAATGCTTACTACCACTTGTTGTATATTTATTTATCAGTTTACTTGAACTAACCCACTAGAATGTAAGTCCCAATATTTTACAGTTTTCATTGCCAAAAATTCAATCTTTCAGTTCTTTCCCATTAAATGATTTAGAGGCCAAGTTGTTGGCAGGATTTTTGCAGTGGCCTGAATAACAAACCTAGAAGAAGTGAGCTCAGTGGAGTGACAGGGGAGGCAGGAAGGAAATAGATCCCCTCTGCTCCACATCTTTACACACTGCATGCTAGGGTCTGTGCTAGGCGGTTGGTGTAATTTTTATTTATCTCCCTTAAAATTTTATAAGAGTATACTGTGGATTTTTTAAAAAAATAATCATTTCTGAGGGATTATTACATATAAGGCTATAGATATATAGTAAGTAAAGGAGATAGGATTCAAACCCAAATATGGCCACAAGAGTAGGAAATAATTTTTAATATCTGCCTACAAAGGTTTCAGTGATGAGTATAAAGCATTTCATTTTTTAAAATAAAAATGGAGACTCATTGAATCTAAGGAAATAATTTAGAGAAAATATACAGGCCGGATGTGAAAAATGAAGGTGATTTTGAGGGATGTGAGACTAGAGAAGACTATGATAGTACTTGTGAGTTTCGGAGTAGGGTAAATGGTTACAGGCAGAGGAAACTCCAGATTTATATGTTTTTCTATCTTGGTAGATGTGGTTAACTAGCAGTAGTTTCATAGTTATTAATGAGAAGGGTGAATGGTGTAGGAAGCCTAGGACATTCTCGATAGGGATGACAGCAATCCCAAGGGGCAAATATTGGTCCTTGGAGGGCAAGAAAGCTTACATATTACAATGGTTTGTGGCTCTCCAAAGAACTGCAGTATGTAAACAGATATACAGCATATTTGTGGTATTAAAATTTCATATGGAAGGTGGTGGGGAGATAATGGAAACCAAAAAGAAACAGGGACCTAATACAAGAAAGCAGAAACCATACAAGAAAATGATTTATACAAATAAGCTGTTCTCTGGTGTTTTAAGAACTCTTTTTAGTATATTATAGTTTATTGTAGCAGTTTAACGAGTAGACCCTGGCCTCAGGTAGATTCAGATAGACCTGGGGATTATTTTATACATGTCATAGTTCATATATTTATATGAAATATGAATATATTTATGAAATATGAAAATACATATTTCATATATTCATACATCATATTTACACATGTCATATTTCATATGTGTCATAGATTCTGCTATGTGTTTCCCAGTATATATTCATTGATTAAAGCCTTGCAATAAATTTATGAGAAATTCTTTGAATAAAACTTACCCAAAGTCACACAGCTCTTAATGTTAGGGCCAGCAATCACTATGAGATTTATTTTCCTAATACACTGGGAAAAGAAGGTAGTCATACTATTCTGCAGGTTACAAGAATCACATCAGCTAATGTATGTAAAGTACTAAGCACAGTGCCAGGCAGGAATGTTAGCTACTCTTATTATCTATCTGTGCTCAGTACCCTATATTTGTCTGGATAAACCAGAGTCAGCAGTATTTACCATTCTTAGAGACCCAGTTCTACTTTAATAATAATGTTATGCATAGTGGTTAGCTAGTGTGACAAATGTACCACACTAATGCAAGATGGTAACAAGAGGGGAATCTGGATATATGGAAACTCTCTGTACTATATTTACCACTTTTCTCTAAATCTCAATGTATTCTAAAATTTAACAATTCTTTAAAAGAGATTCACTTCTAGCAACAAATTGAGTATGTTCTTTTAAATTGCAACTTTAAAAATCAGTTTCATAAATTCAGTAGAACAATGAAAATGCAAAACAGACAACAGTAATGAGCGTGCACAGGAATTTTAAACATTCTATACATGAACCAGCAGATGGCAGAGTACGCAAGCGTCTGAACTTGAGTACTAAAACCCTGCTTCCCATCAAATGAAGCCTTTTCATTTTTCACGTAGTTTTAGTTAATTTATAGGGCCAACGATATAAAATCCTGCTGCCCCTATCTACAAGGCCGTTGCTGAAAATAAAATGGGCGTGAGTTCTGGGTGGATTTGTTAGCTCACAGGCACTGCAGAGGCAATTTCCCACTGAGGAAAGAGTCAGCTTTCATTCTGAGCGTTGTGAACTCAGTTTATGCACCAGTGCAGGTATGATGTCTATAAACAGATGGCCGGCCTTCTTATCCCAATCTCTCACCTTACGCTCACTGTGGTGATAGCTCACCTGGTCCAGGTGGGTGGATGATTGACTCTGTAGACCAGACTAGCTGGACTAATCAGTGATCCCCAGCTGTGCTGACACTAATCTAGAGTTACTGCTGGAACGAAAGTCTAACCTCCAACTGAAATAAGGTTGGTGAACAGCTCTTGTTGCAACGATTGAAGAGACTCTGCTGCTCTTTGGTGTGTAGGAAAAGTAATGTTTGTTAGAGGTAATCAATTTCTCTTTGGTAGATTAGCGGCTATAAATAGAATTCGCATACAGAGATTCCATATGGATAAAGATGATTCTCTTTTCTTATGTCTAGGGGAGAGGAAGATAATTTATGTGAGCAAGTGAAAGGTAATGTGGAATAAAAAGGATATTAGTTAGACATTTTAGTCCTCGGCAAAGAATTTAAGGCTAATGGCCTCCATCTGATCCAAAAGCCAATTATGCTAATGACGCTCTTAGATGTAAAAGCTGTAGCTATAAGTCAACACAGACCTTTGGCACTCAATATGTTTGCATGGACACTAAAATGATCCTTTTCCTCCTGTTCCCCGGCTGTACTCAAAATTCAAATCCCTTTTACCTTTTGTTATATGCATGACTCATAAGATAATAAGACTGAAAGAGGAGGCTTTTTATAAGGCTATGATTGGATATATCCTCCAAGCTGAGTCTTATGTTATATTCAGAAGTCATGGAAGAAAAACATAGACACAAGATACCATAAAAGGTTGTCATCTCCCTATCCAGGATAATGTTTTTCACCAAATTCAAGGAGACTTTTTAATTCCTTTTGTGCAGAAGGTTAATCATTGAGATGGGTTAATGTACACGCTTTAGTTAATCTTAGCAGTCCGTTAAATGAAAAGGTTTATTGACTTTACAATAGATTACTTTGTGTAACGATTACACTGAGAGAGCAGAACTCAATATGGTGCAATATAAAGCATTATTTTTCCTTCCACTGTCCCTAAAACCCTGCTAGAGGGGCCAGCTATTTCTGTGCTTCTGATGAAAAGTGAAAGCAGTCCCATAGCTTCAGTAACTTTTAATTATGAAAACAGTCTCTTAATAATCAAAATTCCCTACCTCATTCAAAGTTAAACCTTGCCCAGTAATTCCCTTGAAAGTCCTTTTACTCAAGATAGAGATAAGGGAACAGTGGAAAATGCTGCATCACAACAACTGTTCCTAAGGAAATTCTATTCCAAACACTCCCATCCTTTGAACTTTCTAATTTCTAAATATCTTCTTAGTGCGGATTAAATGGAGGGTCTCAGTATTTGTTTTGGGATGCCATTTTAGCAAGCCCTGCATAGTGATGGAGCCCCTACTAAGGATGCATGGATAATGGCCCTTATCTCAGCCTTTCAGCCTTCAGCCAAAACAGAAAGAAAAAGTCCCAGTTAAATATCCTGCCATATTTGTAACTCCAGAAGGATTTTTGGGACGCTAAAAATAAAGGCAGGGTGACATAAAAATAACTATGTGCTAGGATTCTTGTTAAGTGACTCTCAAAGGGCAGTGGGAAACCAGTTACACGCAGGGTTCGGGTATACAGTGTTTTTCAAATGTTTGGGTTGGTAAAGTTTGAGAATCAATGCTCTTTTATACTTTAAACAAATCAATCATTCTTGACATGTCATTTATGAAATAAGAATGCTGAACTAGAGAGATTTATAAGATTCCCTTAAACTCAAAATTATTTAAGAACTTTCTTAAAGCAATCAAAAAGAGAAAATAAAATTGTCAAAATATTATGTCTGGTCATCTCAGCTTTGATTTTGTTTACATGAAGTAGGCAGGCAGTTTTTAAAACCTAAAAAGCTAAAACATGTTGGCCCAATTTATGAACTTAAATGAGAAGCAGCGTCTTCATTTTATAAAAAGTGATGGTCGTGGTATTTAAAGATGGGTAGTAGTTTCCAACAATAAGTAGGAGCCACTATTATTGGAAAATTAGTTTCTATTTTGGTTTTTCTAGGAAAGCTTGTATTTATTTATTTATTAACCTAAATAAGTCTCTGTGTCCTCAGATAAGAATATTAATTGACCTGGCTCCAGTCTGTGTGAAATGTGAATTTCCTTAAAACTGAAAATGTAGAAATCAAACATATTACTGTTTCAAGAAAGTACTAATGTTTTCAATAGAGGGAAAAAGACATGGGTTGAAACAAAGAACTAGAGTTGGAGATAATTATAGTAATATTGAGTATAGCCTATAAAGAGACAATAATGATTAATAAAAGGCCACCTGCAAGGCATATAAGAAGATTTTTAAAACTTGAAGACTTCTTTTTTCCATCAGTCTATAGAACTGTAAGGTAGAAAACAGCAACATAGGGAATTCCTGGGCAAGATGGCCGAATAGGAACAGCTCTGGTCTGCAGCTCCCAGCAAGGCCCATGCAGAAGGTGGGTGATTTCTGCATTTCCAACAGAGGTACCCGGTTCTTCTCATTGGGACTGGTTAGACAGTGGGTGCAACCCATGGAGGGCGAGCAGAAGCAGGGTGGGGTGTCACCTCACCTGGGAAGCACAAGTGGTTGGAAAAATCCCTCCTTTTGCCAAGGGAATCCCTGAGGGACCCTGCCATGAGGGACAGTGCTATGCAGCCTAGATACTATGCTTTTCCCAGGGTCTTTGCAACCCACAGACTAAGAGATTCCCTTGGGTGCCTACACCACCAGGGCCCTGGGTTTCTAGCACAAAATTGGGCAGCCATTTGGGCAGACACTGAGCTAGCTGTGGGAGTTTTTTTCCGTACCCCAGTGGTGCCTGGAATGCCAGCAAGACAGAACCGTTTACTCCCCTGGAAAGGGAGCTGAAGCCAGGGAGCCAAGTAGTCTTTCTCAGCGGATCCCACCCCCATGGAGCCCAGCAAGCTAAGATCCACTGGTTGAAATTCTCGCTGCCAGCACTGCAGTCTGAAGTCAACCTGGGACACTCGAGCTTGGTGCGGGGAGGGGCATCTGCATTACTGAGGCTTAAGTAGACAGTATTCCCCTCACAGTGTAGACAAAGCTACCAGGACGTTCGAACTGGGTGGAGCCCACCGCAGCTCAGCAAAGCCACTGTAGCGAGACTGCCTCTCTAGAGTCCTCCTCTCTGGGCAGGGCATCTCTGAAAGAAAGGCAGCAGCCCCAGTCAGGGGCTTATAGATAAAACTCCCATCTCCCTGGGACAGAGCACCAGGCAGAAGGGGTGGATGTGGGTGCAGCTTCAGCAGACTTAAACGTTCATGCCTGCAGGCTTTAAAGACAGCAGCGGATCTCCCAGCACAGCGTTCCAGCTCTGAGAACGGACAGACTGCCTCCTCAAGTGGGTCCCTGACTCCCGTGCCTCCTGACTAGGAGACACCTCCCAGCAGGGTTTGCCAGACACCTCATACAGGAGAGCTCCAGCTGGCATCTGGCAGGTTCCCTTCTGGGACAAAGCTTCCAGAGGAAGGAGCAGGCAGCAATCTCTGCTGTTCTGCATCCTCTGCTGGTGATACCCAGGTAAACAGGGTCTGGAGTGGACCCACAGCAAACTCCAGCAGACCTGCAGAAGAAGGGCCTGACTGTTAGAAGGAAGACTAACAAACAGAAAGCAGTATCATCAACATCAACAAAACAGATGACCATGCAAAAACTCCATCCAAAGATCACCAACAGCAAAGACCAAAGGTAGATAAATCCACAAAGGTGAGGAAAAACCAGTGCAAATAGGATGAAGATTTCAAAAACCAGAATGCCTCTTCTACTCCAAAGGATCACAACTGCTCGCCAGCAAGGGAACAAAACTGGACAGAGAATGAGTTTGATGAATTGACAGAAGTAGGCTTCAGAAGGTGGGTAATAACAAACTCCTCCAAGCTAAAGGAGCATGTTCTAACCCAATGCAAGGAAGCTAAGAACCTTGATAAAAGGTTAGAGGAATTGCTAACTAGAATAACCAGTTTAGAGAAGAACATAAATGACCCGATGGAGCTGAAAAACATAGCACAAGAACTTCGTAAAGCATACACAAGTATCAATAGCCAAATCGATCAAGTGGAAGAAAAGATATCAGAGGTTAAAGATCAACTCAATGAAATAAAGCATGAAGGCAAGATCAGAGAAAAAAGAATGAAAAGGAATGAACAAAGCCTCCAAGAAATATGGGACTATGTGAAAAGACCAAACCTATGTTTCACTGGTGTACCTGAAAGTGACAGGGCGAATGGAACCAAGATGGAAAACACAGTTCAGGATGCTTTCCTTGCCTGATTGCCCTGAGGGATTTTGTCACCACCAGGCCTGCCTTACAAGAGCTCCTGAGGGAAGCACTAAATATGGAAAGGAAAAACCACTACCAGCCACTGCAAAAACATACCGAAATGTAAAGACCATTGACAGTATGAAGAAACTGCATCATCTAATGGGCAAAATAACCAGCTAGCATCATAATGACAGAATCAAATTCATACATAACAATATTAATCTTAAATGTAACCGTGCTAAATGCCCCAATTAAGAGGCAAAGACTGGCAAATTTGATGAAGAGTCAAGATCCATTGGTGTGCTGTATTCAGGAGACCCATCTCATGTGCAACGATACACATAGGCTCAAAATAAAGGGATGGAGGAATATTTACCACGCAAATGGAAAGCAAAAAAAACAGGGGTTGCAATACTAGTCTCTGATAAAACAGACTTTAAACCAACAAAGATTTAAAAAGACAAAGAAGGGCATTACATAATGGTAAAGGGATCAATGCAACAAGAAGAGCTAACTATCCTAAATATATATGCACCCAATACAGGAGCACTCAGTTTCATAAAGCAAGTTATTAGAGACCTACAAAGAGACTTAGACTACCACACAATAATAGGGGGAGATTTTAACACCCCACTGTCAATATTAGACAGATCAATGAGACAGAAAATTAACAAGGATATTTGGGAGTTGAACTCAGCTCTGGACCAAGCAGACCTAATAGACATCTATAGAACTCTTCACCCAAAATCAACAGAATATGCATTCTTCTCAGCACCACATTGCACTTATTCTAAAATCAACCACATAATTGGAAATAAAACAATCCTTAGCAAATGCAAAAGAACGGAAATCAAAACAAACAGTCTCTCAGACCACAGTGCAATCAAACTAGAACTCAGGATTAAGAAACTCACTCAAAACCATACAACTACATGGAAACTGAACAACCTGCTCCTGAATGACTACTGGGTAAATAATGAAATGAAGGCGGGAAATAAATAAGTTCTTTGAAACCAATGAGATCAAAGACACAATGTACCAGAATCCCTGGGACACAGCTAAAGCAGTGTTTGGAGGGAAATTTATAGCACTAAATGCCCACAGGAGAAAGTGGCAAAGATCTAAAATCGACACCCTAACATCACAACTAAAACAACTAGAGAAGCAAGAGCAAAC
This sequence comes from Gorilla gorilla gorilla, assembly GCF_029281585.2. Classification (NCBI taxonomy): domain Eukaryota; kingdom Metazoa; phylum Chordata; class Mammalia; order Primates; family Hominidae; genus Gorilla; species Gorilla gorilla. The sequence continues at coordinate 59,996,287 of NC_073234.2, read as the reverse complement.
AAATTCAAAAGCTAGCAGAAGGCAACAAATAACTAAGATGACAATTGAACCGAAGGAGATAGGGGCAGGGAAAACCCTTCGAAAAAATCAATGAATCCAGGAGCTGTTTTTTATTAAAAGATTAACAAAATAGACAGACCATTAGCCAGACTAATAAAGAAGAAAAGAGAGAAGAATCAAATAGACATAATAAAAAATGATAAAGGGGATATGACCACTGTTCCCACAGAAATACAAACTACCGTCAGAGAATATTATAACACTTCTGTGCAAATAAACTAGAAAATCTGGAAGAATGGATAAATTCCTGGATACATACACCCTCCCCAGACTAAACCAGGAAGAAGTCAAATCCCTGAATAGAACAAAAACAAGTTCTGAAATTGAGGCAGTAATTAATAGCCTATTAGCCAAAAAAGCCCAGGACCAGACAGATTCACAGCCGAATTCTACCAGAGGTACAAAGTGGAGCTGATCCCATTCCTTCTGAAACTATTCTGAACAATAGAAAATGAGGGAATCCTCCCTAACTCATTTGATGAGGCCAGCATCATCCTGATACCAAAACCTGGCAGAGACACAACAACAACAAAATTTCAGACCAATATCCATGATAAACATCAATGCGAAAATCCTCAATAAAACACTGGCAAACTGAATCCAGCAGCACATCAAAAAGCTTTTCCACCATGATCAAGTTGGCTTCATCCCTGGGATGCAAGGCCGGTTCAACATATGCAAATCAATAAATGTAATCCATCACATAAACACAATCAATGACAAAAATCACGTGATTATTTCAATAGATGCAGAAAAGGCTTTCAATAAGATTCAACATGACTTTATGCTAAAAACACTCAATAAACTAGGTACTGATGGAACATATCTCAAAATAATAAGAGCTATTTATGACAGACCCACAGCCAATATCATACTGAATGGGCAAAAACTGGAAGCATTCCCTTTGAAAACTGGCACAAGACAAGGATGCCCTCTCTCACCACTCCTATTCAACATGGTATTGGAAGTTCTGGCCAGGGCAATCAGGCAAGAGAAAGAAATAAAGGTCTTCAAATAGGAAGAGAGGAAATCAAATTATCTCTGTTTGCAGATGACATGATTGTATATTTAGGAAACCCCGTTGTCTCAGCCCCAAAACTCCTTAAGCTGATAAACAACTTCAGCAAAGTCTCAGGATACAAAATAATTGTGCAAAGAAATTACTAGCATTCCTATACACCAATAACAGACAAAGAGCCAAATCACGAGCAAACTCCCGTTCACAATTGCTACAAAAAGAATAAAATACCTAGAAATACAACTTACAAGGGATGTGAAGGACCTCCTCAAGGAGAACTACAAACCACTGCTCAAGGAAATAAGAGAGGACACAAGCAAATAGAAAAACATTCCATGCTGATGGATAGGAGGAATCAATATTGTGAAAATGGCCATACTGCCCAAAGTAATTTTGATGCAATGCTATTTCCAACAAGCTATTATTGACTTTCTTCACAGAATTAGAAAAAAACTACTTTAAATTTCAAATGGAACCAAAAAAAGAGCCCATATAGGCCAGACAATCCTAAGCAAAAGGAACAAAGCTGGAGGCATCACGAAACCTGACTTCAAACTACATTACAAGCCTACAGTAACCAAAACATCATCGTATTGGTACCAAAACAGATATATAGACCAAAGAAACAGAACAGAAGCCTCAGAAATAATGCCACACACCTAAAACCATCTGATCTTTGACAAACCTGACAAAAACAAGCATTAGGGAAAGGATTCCGTATTTAATAAATAGTGTTGGGAAAGCTGGCTAGCCATATGCAGAAAACTGAAACTGGACCCCTTGCTTACACCTTATACAAAAATTTACTCAAGATGGATTAAGGACTTAAACATAAGATCTAAAACCTTAAAAACCCTAGAAGAAAACCTAGGCAATATCATTCAGGACATAGCATGGGCAAGGACTTCATGACTAAAACACCAAAAGCAATGACAAAAAAAGCCAAAATAGAAAAATGGGATCTAATTAAACTAAAGAGCTTCTGTACAGCAAAAGAAACTATCATCAGAGTGAACAGGCAACCTACAGAATGGGAGAAAATTTTTGCAATCTATCCATCTGACAAAGGGCTAATATCCAGAATCTACAAAGAACTTAAACAAATTTACAAGAAAAAAACCAAACAACCCCATCAAAAAACAGGCAAAGAATATGAACAGACACTTCTCAAAAGAAGACATTTATGTGGCTAACAAACATGAAAAAAAGCTCATCATCACTGGTCATTACAGAAATGCAAATCAAAACCACAATGAGATACCATCTCATTCCAGTTAGAATGGTAGTCATTAAAAAGTCAGGAAATAACAGATCCTGCAGAGGATGTGGAGAAATAGGAACACTTTTACACTGTTGACGAGAGTGTAAATTAGTTCAACCATTTTGGAAGACAGTGTGGTGATTCCTCAAGGATCTAGAGCCAGAAATACCATTTGACCCAGCAATCCCATTACTGGGTATATACCCAAAGGATTATAAATCATTCTACTATAAAGATACATGCACATGTATGTTTATTGCAGCACTGTTCACAATAGCAAAGAGTTGGAACCAACCAAATGACCATCAACGTTAGACTGGACAAAGAAAATATGGCACATGTACACCATTGAATACTATGCAGCCATAAAAAAATGAGTTGATGTCCTTTGCAGGGACATGGATGAAGCTGGAAACCATCATTCTCAGCAAACTAACACAAGAACAGAAAACCAAACACTGCATGTTCTCACTCATAAGTAGGAGTTGAACAATGAGAACATATGGGCACAAGGAGGGGAACATCACACAGTGGGGCCTGTCAGGGGGTGGTGGGCAAGGGGAGGGAGAGCATTAGGAGAAAAACTTAATGTAGATGACGGGTTGTTGGGTGCAGCAAACCACCATGGCACATGTATACCTACATAACAAACGTGCACTTTCTGCACATGTGTCCCAGAACTTAAAGTATAATTTAAAAAAGAGAAAAAAAAATACCAAAGTGGTCAATAAGAAACAAAAATTGAACTCCTGATTGCTTGATGAATTGGGAATGTGACAGGAGGTAAGGCTGCCCTTCAGTGTCGGCAGATCAAGAGTTGTCATGCTAAGGAGACTATTCTGCCTAAAATTCTGTGTTACTATTTTGTATTTAAGTATGCTGGTATATTAAAAGTGTACATGTTTGAAAAAAAACAGCAACATAAAATCTGACTTTTAGGTTCTAAGATAGACCCTAAAGAAGAAGGCTGATCGCTCAGAAAGTCCTATTTTTCCTTTACAGATCATTTTCCTTCTTCTTCTTCTTCTTTTTTTTTTTTGTTGTTGTTGTTTTTGTTGGGAGCCCACTGCAGACTTTAGCAGCCAAGGGAGAACTACCCCACTCTCCCAACCTCCTTAGAGACTCTGTTTTTTAAAAAACATTCCCCAGCTAATCCCTGACCTGGTTTGCGTGATCAGCTGGGCACACATTCTAAGGTCTGTGAGGAAGTTTGTGTACAATGGCTGTTTCACAATCCCATTTCATTAAAAGAAGGCAAGCTCTGTTTAAATAACATTTGTGGTCCACTCACTATTCTTGGAGGCACAAGTGGCTGTCTCGATGTGTACATGGATGTGTCAACACCAGGAAGAGTAAATGTTTGGGTGTTCACTACAAGTCTTTGCTTTGGACATTGCTGTTGTTTGCAGAAGACCCATAGGGCAGAGAGGCACTGACTTCATAGCAGCAGCTTAGGATTTCACAGTGACAAATGACTCTGATGATGTATTATGACACACCCCATACATGTGAAGTTATGACTGTTTACATTTTAAAATACATGGGATATTTTTCTATGTTAATCATTTAAGTTTTCACACCTTCTTTTCATGGTCTTTATGTTACCTAGGCTTGGAAGTGATGCCTCTTGTTTTTATTTTTTTAATCAGTATCGTTTTCTTCCTTAGACATAAAAACACATCAAGGTAGCTTTTGTAGCCTTCTCATTCTAACTAATGTCCGCAGAGGACCCCAGCCAGCAACATCTTTTGATGTAGTGATATGCAGAAATAGATCATTGTCTCCAAGCATTATTTAAATCATTCAAAAATCTTCTATATAAAACTGCAATTTAAACTCCAGAAGGTTCACTTGGAATAAGAGAAAGACTAAGTTAGAAAGAGACAAACCTGAGTTCTAATCATGGTTCTGCTACAGCCATAGTCATGGTTCTGCTAGAGGCATAGCCTAGAGAAGACTTCATGAGCTCAGATTTCTAACTTGTAAAATGAACTAGCTAAATGGATGAACTCTAAGATCCTTTTTAGCTCAAAATTGTATCAAGTGAATTCTTGGTGTCTAAAAGAAAGTTGCCCTTATTAAAAGTATCAATTCTACCCAAATTAGCTTTCATTCATTACATTTAAACTATTCCTTTGTATATGGTGTTAAAATAGGAAATTACTAAATTTGTTTGCAAAGATCCGAATATCATTTGTCTATGCAGTTTGACTACTTTAATGTGAAAATAACTTGCAGAACTGCAAACTGCAGAGGAAGTCAGAGTTCATAGAAAATCTCTTGCCTTCTTTTAGGACCTTCTGCTCCGATTGTGTTTTTAGAGTTAGGCACTTCACCATCTGAGGCAAGAAAAGAAAGAGAAAGCAACCTAATCAAATAGAAAACTCTGAAAAGAACTCTCCTTTCATAAATTAGACTTCCTGTTCTTTACTTGAGGATCTACAGTTTGGACAGAAGCCTTACTGTTTAGTGTAAACTCCCCAACCCCCTTCAGTGAATTTGGGTAGAAAATTAAACATATTTCCCAGGACTGTCACCAAAGTTTCTCATTTATGTAGCACTGACATTTCTTCAAATCTCCTCTAAATATTATGAGAGAAAGAAGTGGCCTTTTGTTTGGAATGCTAGTTGTGACTTAGGATTATCAGTGAAGCCCCTTTGTTTGGGCTTTATTGAAGCATGTCAACAGCTGTCAGCAATAATACTTGCTCCGCCTGCTGCAACGTGATGTATTGATGTGTATACAACAATATGTTATAAATTGAAATAAAATATGCATTTTTTCATAATTTACCAGCATTATGATGGCACAAATAAGGCAGTCTTATGAATAATACAGAGCTCTTCAGCGGGCATTATGTACTGTAGGTAATAAACGCAGCCTCTCCCCTGGACTGCTGGGAGAGTTGTAAAGCAGAATGCATTAGTTCAGCCCTGTGATAATAAATCATTTTAGTATGTCAGTAGGCCCTGGCTAACTTTTACTCCTGAGGTCTGAAAGAATAGTGTGCCATACGGCTCTGGATGGTTTCTGAAGTGTTTAGACTGGCTCTGATTCTCCTGGGTAATGTTTTGAGTGAGTGATATGGTTAGATAACAAGTGGCAGTATTTCTCAGGTATCAATATTGTGATGCCTCCTGTTGTTTTATTGCCTGAAGTGGCTGATTTTGTCCTAACTGGAACTGTAGTTCTTCTTTGTATCTCTATTTGCAATATGGTGCAGTGTTTCTTTAAAAAATAGAAGTCGTTCTGTAATACTGTGAAACTGCTCGAAATGGCTTCACCCTGACTCTTAGTTATCTTTGCATGGATGAGAAATCAACAAATCCTCACTGTTTTTATTTCATCCTCTTAAAAATACGGATACCTTTCTAGGAACTGCTTTTCTTGGTACTACAATGGCCATCGGTTCACCATGACCTCATTTATTTCAAATGGTAGCAACCCAGCCTCATTAGTAGCGAATTTAAATTGATTGTGTAGGATTTAAAGAATTATGTTTATATAAACTTTGTTAAACTATCCAAGCCTTCTGTATGTATTAATTTTTCCTAGGATAACAGCAGGCATAATGGTTTATACATATGTTGACAAGGCCCCATTTTAAATCACTCTTTTGGCTGAGAATACACACCTGAAATTTTAACACATTACAATTTTCTCCTATGGTAACAAAGATCTGAAAAAAAATTATCAGAAACACTAGATGGAAAACAACAGCTGCTCTGAAGGAGGTGAGACGGATATTTCATTTTGGCATTATTTTATTATGTTACGACTGTGTAAATGAATTCTGAACAAAACTTCAGCCCTTTCTTTTTGATGCATAAGATTGCTTCCCAACCCTCTGCTGTCTTGAACTAAGTATCCACATATTAAGTTCATGCTCATCCACGAACAGTTAAGAAAACAGTGATTTGATGCATCCACACAGTACTTTTTACTGCAATGTAATAGTATGACTTATAACTTAAGCTCATTTTAAACATTCAAACTAATTAGAGTCATAAAACTATAATAATAGTACATTTTAATCCACTGGTGTATTAACCAATATAGGTGGAGATGTGATTTTCATACAAAAAACTCTGAACTAGTCCAGAAAACTATATGGATTGAAACAGGTGGGAAATAACAGTTCAGGCTCACTGCTCCTTCATGTCCCTGAAATATAAATGCAGGGACTATTAGCAGCAGCACACCAGCTGAGCTGCATGAAGATGGTCAATTTCTAAGGAAACTAGAATTTATGTAATAGAGGGCCTTTTGGACCACATCAACTTGACTTCATTTTGAAGTAAATATGTAACCAGTGCAGCTGGCAAGGCACGGCATGGCTTTCACGCATTTCAAATGGCTTGTGTGTGGCCTCTGTTCTGCCCCAGTTGGTCCTCTGAGCTGGCCCCCACAGAAGAGCTTCCTGCAGTCCAATATACAGATTAGGAAAGCATGAAGCACTATGGTGACAGCAATTTCGAAGACAGATGCCTTCTGTTTGTCTCTAGATAGGGGATAGTGAAGAAAATAGCGGTGCAAAGTTCTTTGCCATTAACTTACCTCTTCCATTTGCTTTGTGAATGTACCCTAAAGAAGAAAGTGGAATTCTGACTGCATAGTGGATCTCCAGTAATTGTTATGAAAGCCTTGGAAATTTTGACAGCAAGTAGGGCATGCCATCAAATATTAAGCTTAAGGCTATCTACTGATTTGTGAGAAGCCACTGTGTACATAGGAAGTACTGGTGGTGGGCCTTTCCTTTAGGTTCATGTGTAGTTGGAGATTTATTTGATGCTTGAGATCCATTGTGCTTTGGAACAGAATCCTCTTAGCATCCCTACCATAAGCTCAGATCAAAGATGATTTAAAGTACTGTGGCTGGCTAACATGCATTGTTTCTACTTAGAGAAGACAGATTTTTAATAAAAAACTTTCAAAGCAAAATATCAAATATGCTTTAATAGGGAATTTTATACCTCATTGAGTGAAGGCTTTTAAAAAATTCTTTGATTCAAAACATCTTTTGTTTGGAAAATAGAAATTCTGAAGCTGGTTGCTCTGTGGAACACACTTTAAAAGAAAAGTTAATAGGTCATTGATTTATCGCATTTTCCAGGAAATTCCTTTTTGCCATTGTATTTAGGAAAATGTAAAAGAAACAGAAAATTCCTTCACATATGTGAAAAAAAATCACCCTTCGGGAAAATTATACATCTTCATACATAGGTGTTCTAGAGCACACACATTCTGATATATATTAACTTGGAAGAAAGATCTAGAAAAATACAAAATCTAGTATTGATATTTCTTAATGAGCTTTCATAGAATAATAATTCTGAAATAGACCATGACTAAATCTATGAGGTATAATTTCATATATTTACCCTAGTCTCATAAAAATAGGTATTCAACAATCTTTTGGAGAAGGAATAACTGGTCATTTTTCATGGTCTAATGAGGTATTTATTACCTTTCCTGGGTCTGCCATGAATACTCCCTTTAGAAGTTTCAAATTTTTCATATTCATTTACAAAAATTTACCATTTTCTATGTCTAAGTAATTTGATTCATTTCCTTAAACATTCTTTGAATCCTATATTTATCTCTTTCTAAATTGAACAAAGCATACATTTAAATGAGAGAATGAAAGCCTCCTTTTTAAAGATGTGGGATCTATTTTGTTTGCTTCCAAAGTTGCTTTTTAAAAAAAACATGCTACAATTAATCTTGGGTAATGTAAATTCTAAGATGGAACTTATAAAACACTTTCAAGATGTCTGATTATGTTATCCACCAGATTATATGTACTTTTTGCACAGATATAATAAAAAGATATAAAAATTTTATTTTACTTGGTTTCTAGGAACATTATGATCATTGAAAGTGTTGAATAATTTCTGAGATATTAGTGATCAGAAACACTATTATTTGTTCTAATAAAAAGTGTTTCTGAAGCATAAGATTTAAATGGAAGGGCCAAGAAAGTCATAACCTTACCTTAAATTTGCTTTGGTGAAGGCCTTTGTGAGAATTGTAGCATTTCTTGGATATAGCCAGAATTCAGTTTTACCCCTAATTTCTTATTTAGTGGCTATATAAACTTCTATATATACTTAAACTCTCTGAATCTGTTTTATTATCGGCAAATTGGGAATAATGACTTTCAGAGTTTCTGGAAAATTTGAAAGTACTCAATAAATATTATTATTCTTTATTTACATGTCATAAAATCATTATTCATCCTAAGCCTCCCAAAGCCAAGAGTAGCCCTTAAACACAGTAGGTGCTCAATACACTATAGACAGGTAATGTTTATAGTTATTGAGTGAGGCCAGAACTATGTGAGTCTTGGTTTGTTCTCCTCATATGCTCAAGTTTTATGAACAGGGGTTGTGAAGAGAATAAGATTATGAAGGAAATAAGACAGCTTTGTAAACACCATGAGGAGGATCTATGGCAGGGTGGGCAAATCCTGCAGTTATTCTTCTCCATAGAGACCCCCTAATGTAGTCATTTCATTTCCAAGGAGGCACCCCATTACCTCAAACCTGGTACATGAGATGCAACCTTACTAGGAGTCTCAGCACAGGAACCCTGAGTACCAAACTGGGAGGAAGCCAGGACCAGGATAACTGGAAATCTACTAGCATTGGGAAAACAGGCTAAAGGATCTGCATCCACCCAGGTTGTGTTTGGCAGTCTTCAGCAGAGGTGAATCAATTAATCAGCAGGCACACAAGCAACAAACAAAGCATGAGTAGCAGGCGTTAGAGAAAAAAGTGGGTCAGACATAATAGTTCTTAGGCAAGAAAGAGATGTAATCCATATTTACAACTATGAAGTTATAAATTGCATTGAACAGAAGGACTGAGGAAAATGGGAAGAACAACAGGTTTAAGCAAACAGCTAGAGAGAGTTGTTCATTCCCATCACAAGGCTCAAAAATCTTTATGAAAGGGGAGAATACCGTTCCAGATATTGGCCTTCTAAGGATCATTATTTGTAGGAAGAGCTGGTTTCATGTTGCTGGAGAGCACATGTGTGCAGGAAGTGCAGACCAAGAGAAAAAATGGCAAAGGTGCAGAGGTCAGAGAAGGAAGTAAAAGGGCCCTGTAAGAAATGTTCACTTACAAATTTCATTGTTTTTTTGAAGTTACCATTTGAGGTTTTTTCTTGATTTGATTCTTACATTTCAGGACCCTCCTTTGACTGGGTTTGTGCTTCCTTTTGCCACTCGTTTGGGTAGAATTAGTGTCTGGAACCCCAGATAGCCCAGATATTTATTCACTTTTTAAGTACGCATGATATCTTGGCCATGCCTGGAAGCATGAGACTTCTTTTTAGTCTTTAAAATGACATTCTAAGTATGCTGAAGCATGCTGCTAATCTGTTGTCTTCATTCTTTAAGGAATTTGGAGAAGAACGTTCACTTTAGTAAGATTCAGCAAACTTGGAAAGTATGTCCCAGAGAGTTGTGCATCACACCATTATGAGTAATGTTTTAGACTCTATATTGACAAAATTGGCTAAGGGTTTTAATAAACAACTCCAAATCCTCACTATTATGAAAAGACCAATGTGAATGTTTCTGGTCAGGCAGCTCTCTTAGGAGGCTCTTTTCTGAGATATGGCTAGGAATTCTGGGATCCTTACATGCCGTGGCTCCACTAACATCTTGGAGGCACACGCACCTTGCTTCTGGCTGCTCACTCTGGGTAGGCTGGAAGTGAAAGGGAGATAGGAGGGACACTGGAGAACAGGTCACTCAGGTTATTTTATGGTTATTTTATGGCCAGTTCTTAAAAAAGTATTTGTGTCTTATACCCACATTCCACCAGTCAGAAGTTAGTCATTGAAGCCCCACCTCAATGCAAGGTGGGGCTCTATGACTAACTTCTGGCTGGTGGAATGTGGGTAGAGGACACGTAATTAATTGTCCTAGGCAATGTAATTTTCCTGGTGCTGATGAGAAAAAAAATATGGACACACATGTAGCATCGTATCTGCCATAGCCTCTATAAAGCTTAGCCCTCTCCACTCAAGTGACTGAGCTAGCTCCTTCCCCACTCCATCCTTTTCTGGCTCTCCCCTACTACCTGCGCTCCTGCTCTGTCAAGAGTCATCACCTAAATAGCCATAAAGCCAGTGGCCCCAACTCTCTCCGCCAGTATTAAGAATGAATGTCAGAGCAAAGTGCCAGCAGTTTGGCAGATTTCCTTAGAATCTTTAACTGTTCTCCTGTTTCGAAAAAGCAAACTCACCATTAATGCATATCCCTGGTATGTTGTACTCCAAGTAGAGGCAGAAATAACTCATCCTGGCAAAAGGAAATCACCCTGGAAATTACCAGAGGATGTGACATGGATTATTTAGTGTAATGGCTGAAGGTGTTTTCAGTAAAATGCAGTGTATGCTGTGTTCCCTGATCCCATTTGTCCTCTTAAAATTAATTTCTGTAGTGTTTCATAGTTACCTGTTTAATTATTCATTCTAGATGTCATGGAGAATGATACAGTACTGCAAAATAAAGCCAATAAAACAAGTTTCTAATGCTAAATATCAAAGCTGGAAAATATGACCATTACAAATAAGCAAGAATCTGTCTTCTCTTTTCATAAGTATTCTACAAAGACATGGCATTCAATAAACAATAGGGTTGCTTGGATTAATTTGAAGATGTTTGCATAAATAGGCTCAGAGTTTTATAGTTATGTTGTTGTGGGGTTTTTGTTTTTGTTTCTTTTTTTCCTCTATAGTTTGTTTGTTTGTATCACAAGAGTACGTGTTTCACAGGCAAAATATTCACCTTAAACTTCCATGCCATTGAAATGTCCCCTTCTCTTTGCAGTGTAGTGTTATGGGAGAGGCATGAACTTTCAAAGTCAGGCAGACCTGGGTGCAAGTCCTGCCTTTAACACACTCATTGTGCAAGTCACTTGCCATCTCACAGGCTGTTTCTCACCTGTAAAATATACTTCCCAATATTATTATGTGTATGAAACTAAGTGCTATAGAACAAAATCTGAATTTAGCATACTGACTTTCCTCTTTCTTAAGCAGAGATTAATTTCTACTAATAATTTTATATGAACTATAAATGGCAAGGTTGATTTCAATGGATAAAAATATAAGAAGAACAGTGTGAAAACTGCGAGGACTTTATGAAGACTCTTAAATGAGGGAAGAGAATTCATTCACTTTAAATATTTAATATTTAAAATTATTTTACTTAAAATAGTATAACAAAGAGAGTATTTTGAAACTAAGTTTCTTTATTAAAATAGAATAGATTACAACTCTATTACCTTAAGTATTACCTCTTTTTATACCTGAGCTCAACGAATCACATTTCATCAATGAAAATACTTAGAAATTAAGGCAGAGCTTTGCATATTATAAACAGGATTACAAAAACAATTTTCTAAAGTCCTATTGTAAACCTGGAAGATAAGGTTTAAGAGATCTAAGAGATCTCTTCAACAGAAAAACATAGAAGAACAACTCAGGAGGCTAAATATCCTTAACATAAATTCTAAAAGGAGAAAAATTAGAAAATGGGGGAAATTATCAACTAAATGAACAAAGAAAATTTCATAGAGCTGAATAGAGACATGAATCTTCTTCAAAGAGCCCAAAGTCTTCTAGAAAGAGAAACGTGGTCATAGACATGTAAAAAAAAAATCGCAGTAGCTCTGATTTCTCATCAGTACCACTGCAGAGACAATGGAGCAATCCTTTCAAATTTTGAGAGGTAATGTTTCAAACTGGAATTCCATACCCAGTCAAGATGTCTTTAAATGATAAGGTCAAAATAAATACAATTTCAGAAATTCAAGAACTTCAGAAGTTTATCTTCTACTCACCCTTTGTGAAGAAGTCACCTGAAGGTGTACTCTGGCCAAACCATCATGAAAATTAAGAAAAGGATTTGAGATGTAAGAAACACTGGAAACAATTCATTGAGGTCAATTACAAAGAGTTCCCATATTGTCATCAAATCAAAAATAGTCCCCAATTTCAGAAAATGTAAAACAAAGAAAGAATATAAATTGATTTAACTCAAAGATAAAATTACTAAGAAGCTAGAAATTGTTTATTGTGAAGGCATTTTTTTTCTCTGCAGGACAAAAGAAAGGTAATTAGGAAAGTCAGAAAAAGAACAAATATACAGAAATGCACTATCCCTATACCACCCCCTCACCAAAATTAAACAGTCAAAAACTCCATACGAAAATAATGGCCTAAATATGAGAGGGGTCTTCAAAAAGTTCTTGGAAAATCTGTATTATGAAAAAATTATGCATGGATTTCAAAATTTTTGGCCACAAAATAAGCTCATATGAATGTGATATAACATGTCTGAACAGGATCTAGTTTGAGGCACTACGAAGGGTAAGACATCAGTTTCAAAACAGACCCTATCAGAGCAGCACTAATTCTACTGAAATTGAAGCAAGAACAAACATCAAATGTACAGTGAAGCTTGGGTGGAAGAATGGTGAAATTATGGATGCTTTGCAAAAAGTTTATGGGGACAATGCCCCAAATAAATCAGCAGTTTACAAATGGATAACTTTTTTTCAAAACAGATGAGACAATGTTGAAGATGAAGCCTGCAGGAACAGACCATCCATTTCCTCAAAAATTAAATTTTTTGAGGAAAAATTTCATCTTGCTTCTGCCATAATTGAAAAGGATCTATGGTTAAAAGCAGAAACAATAGCCCATACCATAGACATCTCAACTGGGTCAGCTTACGCAATTCTGACTAAAAAAAGTTGAACAAATTTTCCACCTGATGAGTGTCAAAATTGTTGCACCCAGATCAGCTGCAGACAACAGCAGAGCTTTCAAAAGAAATTTTAAACAAGTGGGATCAAGATCCTAAAGGATTTCTTCAAAGAACTGTAACAGGAGATGAAACATGGCTTTACCAATGCAATTCTGAAGACAAAGCACAATCAAAGCAATGGCTACCAAGAGGTGGCTGTGGTCCAGCCAAAGCAAAAGTAGACAGGTCAAGAACAAAGTTCTTGGCAGCATTTTTGGGGGATGCTCAAGGCATTTGGCTTGTTGACTTTATGAAGGGTCAAAGAACAGTAACATCTTCTTATTATAAAGGTATTTTGAGAAAGCTAGATGAAAGTTTAACAGAAAAATTCCCAAGAAAGCTTTCCTCTTTCCTAGAGAATCCTTCTCTACCATGACAATGTTCCTGCTCATTGCTTTCATCAACAAAGGGCAATTTTTCAAGTGTTTTGATAGGAAATCATTAGGCATCCACCTCACAGTCATGATTTGGCTCCTCTTACTTCTTTTTATTTTCTAATCTCAAAAAATCTGTAAGGCTGAGCATGGTGGCTTACACCTGTAATCCCAGCAACTTGGGAGGCTGAGACAGGAGGACCACTTGAGCTCAGGAATTCGAAACCAGCCTGGGCAATATGACAAGACCTCATCTCTACAAAACATACAAAAATTAGCCAGTCATGTGGCGTGTGCCTGTCGTCCTAGCTACCAGGAGGCTGAGGTGGGAGGATCACTTGAGCCCAGGAGGTTGACACTGCAGTGAGCCATGATCATGCCACTGCACTCCAGCCTGGGGAACAGAGTAAGACCCTGACTCAAAAAACAAAAACAAAAACAAAATCTGTAAAGGGCATCAAGTTTTCTTCAGTTAATAGTGTAAAAAAGACTACACCGATGTGGTTGAATTCCCAGGATGCTCAGTTTCTTAGGGATGAACTAAATGGCTGGTAACATCACTTATAAATGTGTCTTGAACTTGATGGAGTTTATGTTGAGAAGTAAAATTTCTGTTCTTTAATTTTCATCTTTTAATTCCATTTTCCACAAACTTTTTGAAGTCCCCTTGTATAACAAACCAAAATATATCATACTTTTGAGCTGTTGATGGAATGTAAGAAAAGAAAACATTTAATTATAATACTAGGATATTTTAATTTTAAATAGGACAGAGACAATAACATTGGACTAAAATAAATTTTTTAAAATCTGACAGAACAAATGAAATCTTTAACCCAGGGGATAATGTATTTCAAAGGCCCTAGTTCTGGCCCTGGTCCTGTCCCTGACCCCAGCTATGTGTCCACAGGAGTGCTTTCACTGGCGCTGTGACTTTTTACAAGCTCATGTATAAACTAAGGCTTGTTCTCTGAATCTTATTTTGAACTAGTTCTGACACCATTAAAATTGAGGGCAGACAGTAAACTAGTGCTGGCTGTCCTAAAAGGTGCTAGGACATTGAAAAATGGTTCGTTAAAATGTAGCCTGTTTACCAAGTGCCACCGGAGGGACATATAAAATATTCCTCTTCAGTGGAAAGGGGAGAATCTTTCCTTCCTCTTCCTTCTCCAGCCAACCCCAGTGGAAAACGGCTCTCTATAACTTGTGCCCTAAGCCCTTGTCCATGTGATTCTCAAGCACTCAGTCATTTAGTTGGGGTAAAAGAACACAAAAAATTAACCAAACTGACTATTAGGCTAAAAAAGAAAATGTGATATTTAATTATAGTCATTCTCTAAGAGACACAAGAATCCAGAATGGAGAGGAAGATTGATTAAAACAATTTCTAATCAACCTGGAGAATCCCCTGTTTTAAACTTAGTGCTGTATTAACACAGTGACAGCTTTGAAATCTCCCAAAGTAAATTTGTAACTGTTTTTCCACTATCCCTTTCAGACTCCATTCCTAGTCTGTCCTATAGAATACAGAAACCAATTTATATTTTCTAGTCCAAACCTATGTTTTAATCTTTAATGATCATTTTTATATTATAGAAACAATGTCAGAAATTAAAATTCCCAATAATCTTACCCCAGGGAAAATACTATTAACAGTTCTTAATATATATGTCAATATATATGTTAATATATAGGTCAAATATATTTTAAGAATTGAACTTCGAAATTGCTCCCAGTGATAATTTGTAGTGCTTGAAGATTATTTTTGTATATTCTCACATTTTGCTATTTGTATGTTATACATTCTTTCCCTGTTTTCCAGGCTAAGAATGTGCTATTCTGGTTGAATAATCCTGCATTAATAAATTTGAAGACTTAACGATACCAAAGCTGCATTGCCAGTCAAATTTGCTTTTTGTTTTTAGATATCTGCATACACTTCATCCCCTGTGATACTAGTGTACAGATTTTTAGGTTTCATTTTATTTGTTTTATGAATTTTTAAAAATGATATGCTTTCTGTGGTAAATTTCTTTATATATTACCTGATTTGGATTGGATGAGAAAAGCTGTCTAATGGAGCTAGGATATAAATTAGAATGAAGTTCAATGTATAAATTAAGGCCTATTTGCTGAGGCTTATTTTAAATCAGTTCTGATACCATTAACATTTCCAATACCATTAAATGAGCCAAACAGGTGAAATAGCACAGTACAGTATCTCCTAGAAAGAAATATAAATGTTCTAGATTATAATTAACATTTGAATTTCTATTATTTATTGATTAATAAGATTTGGGGAGAATATTCTTTTTCTCTGAGAAAGCAACATATACCCCTTCTACACTTTAAAGTGGTTTAGTGGTGATCAGTTCTCTAAGGATTCACTCTCTCATTGCTGTTAGAGCCCCAACAATCTGTTGTGTGATCACTGCATCCCCCTTTGGCCTTGTTTTCTAATTCCTATTATTCTGCGGCCCTTTTTTTCTGATGTCATCCACAGAGTGCTGTCTCAGACACTAATGCCAGAGTTGCTCCATGCATTCTTCAGTTAGAGCAATAAGCAGGCAGTGAGCCTAGGTTCTTGGAGGAAATCTTCATTTTACAACATTCTAGGGCAAATAATTATTAAAAATAAAGAGAGCTGGCCATTTTCTCGAGCTGCTTTAAGCCCTAAAAATAATCGGTCAAAAACTTTCTCTGAAATGTTCTTGTTTTTGGTTTCAGAGAGTAAAATGAGAGAGAGAGAGAGAAATTAAAAGTTTCTGCAATTAAGCCTTGGTCTGGACACTCTTTCTCAATGAGTAGAGTTAGATTTTTCCTCTCTTTTGTAATCCAATTAAATCATCAAGATTTCTTGAATCTCAGAATGCTTCTGTTGGACACACAATTTGTGTGTAGTTTATTTTAATTATTGGTTCTGAGTTCACATCCAAGTTGATGCTAGCTATTTTCTTGCCCAGAATTCATTTATTTTATAATCTCCTGTTTTTTTAGGCTTAGATGACACCCTTATAATCTTTCTTTATAGTGACACTGTTCAGAGACAAAATTGCTATTCCTTTTTATCTGCTGGTTCTTCTAGAGTAAAACTTTCAGAGTAGTCGTTCAGGTAATAAAATTATTTTAATTTAATCTTATGGGAAACAACTGTAAATAATCCTACTATGTTTTTACTTTATAAAATTGAGTTAGTTTTCAAAGCATATTTCACTGTGTATTTGTGTTTCACAAGAACAGACTCAGCAATTTCAGTCACTAAAAGCCATTTAAGTATATTTATATATTAAGATATTACACAAGTTATTTTTATCTTTGTACTGCAATAACAGTTGATAGATAATACTATTTTATGATGCTTTCATGAACAAAGTTTCTTTCAAAAATACATGCATGTCACCATCCCCTATTAAAAATAGACTTAGTGCATATATCTTTATTCAATTGTTTATCTATTTTGATCTCTGAGTATCTTCTACCAGTATTATTCCAAGATAAATCTTATAATATTTATGAATGTATAGATGTATTTATTTGTGTCATATTTTATATAATGTATACTGTTATGTCATCTTTAGGTATATATTACTGATAAGTACATTCTAAAATGGAAAATACTATGTAACAATGATAGCAGTGTTACATTGCTTTTGCATAGCTCTTTTAGCTACTCTTTTAATATACATTTACTTTTGTCTCCCAAAAATCTTCTGAAATAAGTGTATTTATAATTATGCACCTTTGTTTTTGAAAACAAATGTACTATGTCAATAAGTGATATGCCAAAGTCCCAACTCCTGATAAATTTAGTACTACAATTAACACAGTTTTCCTGAATCACAGTTCAATAATGTTTCAAATACAGATATTAAATAACAGAACTAAAATAACTCTTAATTATATTTTGAGATATATATGTATAACATTTTTATGTGAAACAGTTTAATAAACTGTCTGGCACACCCAGAAATGTGCCCAATTAAAATCAAACACATATTAGAAATATTTCATAATATGTAGGTTTTATTTTTTCCCTTGTGATCATTATCTCTTCTTTGAGAAATGACCTCTAATAAAGATATTCATTGGCCTCAGGATATGTGTACATTAAGGAAATAAAAACCTCAACTGTTCTCCCTATTGTATCCATAAGATATTTGTCAAATATTCCTAGGGCCTTTCACATACTGGTCAGCTGTACCCAGAGATCATTATGAAAACTTTCTGTAGTTTTACAATATAACTTTGTGATTTTTCAGAGCTATTATATCTTCTAAGACTTCCTTGTGTTTTATGGAAAGCTTCAGGGAAAATAAATATGTCTTTCTAGACCCAGAACTTGAAATGACAGTGGACTCAAGCAATCAAGGTTATCAAAACAGGAGTTCTGTGTTATGGCTTCTGTTTATCTGCAGGAAAGCAGCCAAGGTGAAAGGGGTTGTTGTTATTTTTAAAGTACTGGATTATCTATAAGGGGAATTTCTTATCATTATAGATTATTTTTGTTTCCAATTCTAAATGTTGACCTTATTTTTGATATCATCTCTGTCCTTTGACAGTTATTAGCTTATAGATGATTGCTGGGAAATATCCCCAAACTCATACACTCTTTAGGTTATTGTGAATATTTGGCTGTTTGCTTTCAAAGGGGGATGGGGGAAGAGGCAGAAATGATGAGAAAGGAAACACAGACAGACATCATGCCCATTTGAATATATTCTTTTCTTCCAGATACGCACTGTGAGGATTTCTAGTGTTTTACATTTAATACATTTAGCTTTTCTCAAATTTTCAATATTTGAAAATTCCCTTTGTTATTCTGCAGAACAGTGGAATAACTGTATTATTGCCATGATGAGGACTGTTGTTTCTATTTTAGGTATGTAGCAAATGAAATACGACTATGAACAGATTTCATGATCTTTACATAAGATATAACGATATAAGGATAAGACATAAGGATATAATCCTTATAGAAGAATGAAGTCACATTGTTGGGATTCTATGTCTTCCTGTACATAATTCAGAAGTTTTTAATATCTCACTAAATTCAAGAGCTTATTGCAGTTAATCATACTACATATTATAACCCCCCAAAAAAGATAATGCTAAATCTAACAGCTATTTTATAAGCAATGTTTTCCAAACAACTTTTTTTTTTCCTTTTCACTGTGGCATAGCAAGAGAAAACAAGGTTAGTTAGTGGCTGGCAGAATTTAGGTATCAGGATGCCTGGCACCAAAATGTGGATGGAAAGAGCCTGGGATTTGCTTGAGTCTCACAATTCTAGATTTGAGATCAAACCTTCATAATTTTAGCCATGTGGTCTCAGGCAAGTTATTTTGCCTTCTTGAATCTCACATGGCTCATCTCTGAAAGTGACCTAGTATTAATTTTCAAATCTGTTGATGTCATTATTTGAGATAAGGCATTTTAAATATCCATCCCAAGTCCATAATATAGTATTGGTTAAATAAGCTTTTCTCCTCTATTTTCAATTATAACATTAATAGAATATTTCATATAACATTTGTGTATGTGTGTATGCTTGTGTGTATATGTGTCTGATTATATATGTGCATATGCATACATGCATGTGTGTATATAGATCTTTATATGTGTGTATATTTTTGTACGTACATACATACAGAACTACTCAGAATATTTAGACTGACCTCAAATATAACATTGCTTTGAAGTTTGTTTAATCTTAAAAATTTGTGTACTTTGGTATTTCTACATTATTATATATTTTATTATTAAAATCATATAGCCACAATCACCACTTGTTAAAATGAAATTGTCCACTCCAAAAGATAATATTGATATTGTAGCTTCTTGTGCATTTTGTTCACCAAAGTATATCCAAGCGAAGGGGTGTACACCCCAGTTTTTAAAATACAACATCAAGTGATATTTCCAGGATGTTTTGTGTGCAGAATTTTTCTTAAGATATAATGATGTACAGGATTAAAGATGTAAGGATACTATTGAGAACCACATGCTCTTTATATACCTCTCATAGACACTTAAATTGTTCTCTAGGGAGTGGGTAATAGAATCAGATTCATAATCCGGAAAGGAAGTTAAATTGTTTCATTCATGCTGAATTTGCACAATGTGTTTTGGGAAGTTTCTTTATATTGTTAAAAATTCTTCATTTATTCAATGAGATGTCACAGCCTTGTAGAAATGTTTTCTGTATGTCATTTTTTATAACTCTTAGTTCATCAATTGTTAATTTTGCACTCCTCCCCCATCCATAATGGATGACATGAGATGTACCTAATCTAAGTGAACCTTAGAATCTAAGGGTATCCTAAAGGGTAAATCACATTATAAATTTTTCTGTCCAGGAGAACACTATTTTAGTCCTGTCCTGATTTCATATATATATATATATATATATAAAATACACACACACACACACACGCACACACACATACACTACTCAGACACTCTTGTGTTGAAAATCTAAAAGCTACAAGTATTTAGTCCATAATACTGGCCCTAATACTGATAGAGTGGAGTCAGTGAGCCGTGGCACACATGATCTGAAGAATTACCCACTAGAAGCACATGATCTCATGGCAGGATAAAGACGGTCTTCAGGGAGACTCCACAGTAGTCACAATGATTACTACAAGCCTTCTATTTTTATAATGTTGTCAGTGTTGGCCAGTAAATCAGTAAAACCACCAGTCAGACCATGCCCTCGGCGAAATATGATGTGGCATAATTACAAAGGAGATTTTTAGAGAAAACCCTCCTGAGTCCTTTGTGCTAAGTGCCTAAGGGTGATTTCCAGCTAGCCTGTGGTTTGATCACAGTTATGTATGATCTCATGCCTACGGGCTTCGCAGAAGTTTTCTCTATCTATGAACCATATTCTAAAACTTTTGCATCTCTGCATAGGTCAAAGGCTACATACATCTAATTATAAAGATGATGTTTAGAAATAAAAATACTGAAGAACTCGCCTCTTTCCTCTGGAAATCTCACATTCAGTTAGGTTTCCACAAGACTTCATCTAGCTAAGCACTCAATATATATTGTGTTTTATTTAAATGTTGGAGGAGCTATGTCTGATTTGTCATCATCTTGCTTACTTGAAAATAATGCCAATACTGTCAGTATTCGAGCATGTGATTGAAAAGATTCTTGCAGACCTGTGGCATGCACCTAGGCTTCCACATGTCCACCAAAGGCTGGTTGCCTTCAATTATGTGCTCTTGCTTTTTCAGACTGGCTAAAATCTGAGTATGCTCAGAGTTCTGGATACATTAGGGGGCAGATTCTTTATTGTCACTCTGTGTGACTGCAGAACTGGGGAGGTTGTTTATCACAGACATGCAAGTGCATGACCTCAGCTTTTTTAATTCATTTGACTCTTGTTTTAATACCTACTGTGAACAAGACACAAACTCTGGGCTCAAAAATCTCATGCTCTAGGTAAGGAACACAGACATATAAAGATATTATGAGACTAGAGCAGCTTTCCCTGAGGAGGTCAGAAAATTCTTCACAAAACATGAAAAATTCTGTCTTGAGGGATATATGGGAATTTGCTGGGTAGAGAAGGAGAGGAAATGCATTCTGGTGGCATATAGTCTCAAAGCATGGAAAAGTATGCTGTTTACATACTTTCGAGTTTACAAAGTGCTTTCCTATATATCATATGCTTTAATCATTCACTAGCTTTGTATGATATCAGATCAAAAGGAGTTAAGTGATTATGCAGTCACCGGAATAATAGGTATCAGACTAGAGTTTGAATTAATCCATTTCTTCCTTGATTTAGTGCTTATCTAAATCTAAAAACTAAAAATAAACCTTGATTTAGTGCTTATCTCAAAGCAATGTTTCTCAAACTGTTTTTTAAATTATCTTCACCTACGAAGATGTTCCAAACTTTCCCCCACTCAGTGCTCTCTTCCCAGGAATTTCAATACCTCAGATATATCATATATTTGTTTTTGTTTGTACTTCAGCCTTTTGGAGGGCCACAAATCATTGTAAGAGCTAAGATTTCTTCAACGCCTTCTTAAGAAACAAGTTTTGCTACACTGAAGGTGATATCAACCCCAATGAGAATGCATGCTTTAGAGACATTCTGCCAAATGCTAGAGATATAAAAATGAATAGGATATGGTTCCCTTTTTAAGTAAACTCAATGACTAATGGATAAGAGATGCAAGCAAACAAATCATTTCAATACAGAGTAGTGAATGCAACAATAGAAGAATGCAGCAAGCACAGAATGCATGACATTGCCTTCCACTTTGGCTGAGAGCAGTTAGAGGAGATGTCACAAACTTCCTTCATAAACATACTACATAACTGCATACTGCATAACATACTTCATAAACATACTACATGGTTGGGTCTTGCACTATGGGAATATGACTATTAGGTGGGTTAAAAAGAGCACAGCATTGCAGACAGGCAAGAATAGCAGATTAAAAGGCGAAGGTGGTGTAGCAGCTGGGCCAGTTTTGGAGTCTGCAAAGAAGTTAGGAGGAGAGGACAGACTGGGAGGTATTGGGCTCATGACATAAACTGCGAGAACAGACTTGCAGTAGAGGGGTGACATTATCAGTTTTGTGTTAGAAAAATCATTCGGGTGTTTTGCTTCCTATTCAAAGTGGCTGAGGAAAGCCAACACGTTTCACTCTTTTCCCTCCTGCTAAAGTACTGTTGAACTTACACACATACAACAAATCTACTGCATCTTTGGAAACCTGGATGGATGCCATTAGTAAACCAGAAACAGTGAGAAAACTTGGGAAGACTTGGGAAAACAAGTGGATTAAAACACTTAGAACAATGCCAAACATGCAATAAGTACTATTAAGTGTTAGTTATTTATCTCAATCAACTCGAGTGACTATGATAAAATACCATAGACTGAGTAGATTGAACAACTGATGTGTATTTCTCACAATGCTGGAGGTAGGGAAATCCAAGATCAAATTGCCAGAAGATTTGGTATCTTGTGTGGGCTGCCTTGTAGGTGGGTCCTATATGGCAAAGGTAGTGAGGGAGAGAGGTCTCTTCATCTTCTTACAAGGGCACTAACCCCACCATGGTCACTCCATCCCCAGGACCTCATCTAAACCTAATTACCTCCCAAAGGCCCTACCTCCAAATACCATCACATTGAAGATTAGGTCTTCAGCATATACATTTGTTTGGGGGGGGACATGAGCATTGAACCAATAGCATTCTTCCCCTGGCCCCACAAAATTTGTGTCCTTCTCATATGTAAAATACATTTGTTCCATCTTGACAATGTTAAGACAAATGTCTTAATTATTCCAGCATCAACTTTTAAGTCTAAAGTCCAGAGTCTCATCTAAATATCATCTATGTCAGATATGGTTGAGGCTCAAGGTACAATTCCTCTGGAGGCAGAATTCCTCTCCAGCTATAAACCTGTGAAACTAGTAAGTCATGTGTTTCAAAAACACAATAGTGGGACAGGCATAGTACAGGCATTCTCATTCCAAAAGGGAAAAATCAAAAGGAAGAATGGGTCCCAGATAAACCTAAACTTAGCAAGGCAAATTCCATGAGATCCTAAGGATTGAGAACAATCATTGGTTTAATACTCAACCCTCCAGGCCCACTAGGGCGGCAACATTGTCTCCACAGCTCAGGGAGCCACCCCTCAAGTGGTGGCTCTCTGTGGTAGCCCTGGCTATACCATGGCTCTGCTGGGCAGGGACTACACCCTCATGACTCCAGGCAGCCCTGCCCCATGGCTTTGACCAGAGACTGTTGGGTCTGTTGAAACTGAGGTAGTGGCCCTGATGATCTCTGAATTGCCTTTGGGGCCATTCTTTCCTTTTCTTGAAAAATAGCACAAATTTGTAGCTGAATATTTTTATTGCCATGTCCTGTACAGTCAAAGAAGTCTGACAGCCATCCTTCCATTCCATCTCCCTCCATCCCCTTCAGTTCTAGCTGGCAATGTTTCGACTGGGGTGGGTGATTCGGTCCATAGTTCACAACTCTACTAATCTTTGTATCCAACGGTCAGTCAGTCACAACCTTACTGTTCTTTTCTGAACATGCTTTCTCATTTTTTGCAATACAGATAGGCTGAGAATTCTCCAAATGTTTAAGTTCTGGTTCCTTTTTTGCTTAACAATTTCTTCTTCAATTCATTTCTCTCTTCTTGAGTTTTGCTAGAAGCAGTCAGGAGAAACCAAGCCACTCCTTCAACATTTTCACTCCCAAGTTCTGCCTTCCACAAAACACTAGAACACAAAAACAATTCAGCCATGTTCCTTGCCTCCATATAATGAGGATCACCTTTTCTTCATTGTCCACTAAGATGCTCCTCATTTCCATCTCAGACCTCCTCAGAACGGCTTTTACCATTTACATTTCTACCAACATTCTGTACATGATTATTTTCATATTCTCTAATAGATGAAAGCTTTCTCTCCAGCTCTCTTTCCTTTCTGAGTCCTCATCAGAATCACCTTTAATAATCCCTTTATGGCAACCCTGACATTTTCTATCATGCACCTTGAAATGAGCCTGTATTCATTACCTAGTTCCAAAGCTGCTTCAAAACTTTTTTCAGTATTTGTTATAGAAGCACCCTATTTCTCAGTACCAATTCCTATCTTATTCTGCTTGGGGTACCACAACAAATACCATAGACTAGGTAGCCTAAACGAAAGATACTTATTTCTCACAGTTCTGCATGCCGGGAAGTCTGAGATTAGGGTGACAGCATGGTTGAGTTCTGGTGGGGGCTCTTTCTGGTGTGCAGATGGCTGCCTTCTCATTCTATATCTGTACACTACCTCTTCCCATGACCTTTCTTTGATGAGTGCTCAGGGCAAAAGAGCTCTGTCTCTTACTTGTTCTTCTTAAAAGGGACTAATCCCATCACAAGGGCCCTACCTTCATGGCCTCATTGAAACCTAATTACCTTCCATAGGCCCCACCTCTGAATACCATCACACTGGAGATTAGGGCTTCAACATAGGTATTTGAGAGGGCCATAAATAAAGCAAAAGATGAGGAGATCCTTACATGAAGAAGGAACTTTGGAGAGCCAGATTTTTTTTTTTTTTTGGTAAACATTTATTTGTATTATACTACAGCAGCTTCACAAAATGTGGTATTTTTTTCTTACCACATTTCTTCCAGAAAAATCTTTTCACTCTTAATTACGTGTGAAATCCACTCTTGATTACATATGAAAACATATTTGGTCAATTTGAAATCATAATACTTTACATGTACTGATACCTTGTGATGTGTCAACCATTGGTATAATAGGTATGTTTTATAGATATTATTTCATCTAATCTATACATCACTTCTGTGAGATTATTGCTGTTATATTGCCCACTTTATATATGGAACAAAAAAACAACAACTTTATATATGGAAGAAAAAGCAAAAACTAAAGCTTAGGTTAAGTACTTTTCTCAAGTACCTGCAGTTATTAAGCAGTTGAATTTAAAATCATGACTCCATAACCATAGCCCTTCAATATCTGTAATTCTGATGTATATATATTATTATTTTCTAACATTCTAACATCAAAAAATAATTTTTTACTTAAAAATTCATAAAGTTTCTATATTATTTTTAGCTATTAACATTTTTCCCTTTACCTTTTATTAAGGTAAAACTAAAAAAATACTTCTGGCCTCATTGATAATATACGTGTTTTTGAGAAATGGAAAAGGTAAAAGCATTAGTATTTATTGTCTGTCACTATGTACAAGACCCAGCAGTGGACTCTTTCCTATATCCTCTCATTTAATTTGCACCTTGACTTGTGATGTGACATTAAGATCCTTAAATATCAGTTGAGGAATCTGAGATTTGAAGATGTATAATTCTCACTTTTTTATATCACATTATTCATATGTGTAAAAAATATTTACCTTAGCATTCTTTGTTTGAAAAAAGTGAGTCAGTTGGAAACTAGATTATAAGGTCAGAAGCAAGAAGTCTCAGGAAGCAATACCAAAGATGAAATCCTGAGACAATCTCAAATTCCAAACTGAGCACTAGAAATAAATCTCATATTGTCAACTTGATTGTCTTTATAAATAGGAGAAAAGAGAGGTTTAGACAATGGCAAATGTCAAATAACCCAAGAATATATTTATATCTGATTTTAAAAGCTTTGGGGTATGTGTGTGTGTTCAAAAAGAGCATGTACTTATATTTGAATACTTAAGTGACAAATATTCTGGAAATCGTTTTTGAGGAAAAGAGTTTACCCAGTGAAGTTAGATTCATATTGTTTGTTTTTATACTTTACACAGTATTCTGGGAATAAAGAATACTCTTCATTATTTTCTTCCTAAGAAACCATTATGCAGAATGTGATTTATCACACTCATAAATATGTTTATAATAAATTACCTCAATATATTTTATGTTCACATTTCCATTTGGGAAAAAAAGCTTATATTCCTATTTAAAAGTATACATAAAATAACTTCCAGAAGGATTAAAGACCCAAAATGAGAGACCTAGATTAAAGACCTACAATACTCCCCTCAAAAACAATACTATAAAAGTACTAGAAGAAAATATAGGATCTGATGTTTCATATACTTTCAGTAGGGAAGGCCTTCCTAAGCACCACAAGAAACCTAACTTGAAACTTGAAAATTCTAAAAATAAAAGTAACCATCTCAGTCAGTTTTGTGTTTGCTATAAACAGAATACCATAGACTGGCTAATTTGTAATGATCAGAAATTTATTGACTCACAGTTCTGGAGGCTGGATAGTCTAAAATTGAGGGGCCAGCATCTTGTGAGGCTTTCTTGCTGTGTCATTCCATGGCAGAAGGACTGAGAGGGAAAGAAAAAGAGACAGAGAGAAAGAGAAGGGGGCTGAACTTGTCCTTTTATAAGAAACCCTTATAAAGTCTGAGATAGCAGCATTAATCCATTCACTCCACCCTCATGGCCTAATCATCTCTCATCAGGCACCACCTCCCAACATCGTTGCACTGAGAATTAAGTTTTCAACACATGCTTTTTTGGGAGACATAGTCAAGGTAACTATAAGTAATATTAAAGTTAAAAATATGACTGTTAGAAACTATCTGCATGATAAATAACAGGTAAAGTTAATGGCTGTAATATGTAAAGCCTTGATATAAATAAATAAATAAATAAGAAAAAGTTAAACGATCCAATAGAAAATGAGACAAAGCTAGTAGCATCAGGTAATACTGAATAATGGTAAAAAATATTTTTAAAAAATACTTCACACTAATGATCAAATAAATGGAAATTATTGATTATCAGACTGACAAAAATGAACAGAATATATACAATATCCAACATGGTTGTAGAAAGAAAAAGCAAGCTATCTCTTTTCACTATTTGAGAGACTGCATCCTTTCTTTTTTTATTTTTTTTTTTGAGACAGAGTCTTACTCTGTCACCCAGGCTGGAGTGCAGTGGTGTGATCTTGGCTCACTGCAACCTCTGTCTCCTGGCTCCAAGTGATTCTTTTGTCTCAGCCTCCCGAGTAGCTAGGACTACAGGCACATACCACCACACCTGTCTAATTTTTGTATTTTTAGTAGAAACAGAGTTTTGCCTTGTTAGCCAGGCTGGTCTTGAACTACTGACCTCAAGCGATCCACCCGCCTTGGCCTCCCAAAGTGCTGGGATTACAGGTGTGAGCCACCGCATCCAGCCTTGTGAGGAACTTTCATTTTTGTTTGTGTGTGTGCATGCATATATTTAAAGTGTTACTAAAATTTACACATTATCAATGTCCATTGGGGATTAAAAATAATAACGTGATAGGTTTTACATGTTAACAATCTGTAGAATTTTCTAAAGATCATATCTCACTCTTAACCTCATCCTCCTTTTTTTTTCACCTTGTGACTTTCAGTATTAAAGAGCTCTATTCAGTTGCTCTTAACCCTTCCACACTTGTGAAGAGGATTTAGCCTGGATCACAGTTTCATTTGCAGATGCTATCCTTAGGACCTAAGTACATTATAACTGCATTGATGGTTCCATTATCACAGCTTGACCATGCCAGGCTTTATACTGTTGCTAAGTAATCAGTGTCAATTGTTGCTCTTGAGGATGAAGGACAAAATATTTCTTAAGATAAAAGGAAAGCTTTACAGAAAAGCAAAGGCTACTTTTTTTCCCCCACGTTATCCTATTTCTAAAACACTACCGTGTTGTAATATTTTATTCATGAGACAAATTCTTACAAATATTTTGTCACTTTCTTTAGTAACTTTACCTTAGAATCCATTTACATTTAGGGCAAGTGGTTCTAACAAACATAAAAGGGTTTTTTGTATGTTCGTAAAGTTCACATAGGATTAAGGGAAATACACACATCTAAGAGTTAAATCTCATGAGCATATGAAAGTTCTACTATCAGCTTTCTCTGATCTAGAATGTAAATTAGGTCTCCTGCTAATAATCCATTTACTTCAGCACAGATAACAACTATTAAAAAATCTTTTTCATATCTGCAAAACTCTTATTGCACCAAATCATCAAAAATAGATGAAAGCATTAAATAATTTGATTATCCTTGTCAACAATTTAGGATGCTATATAATTTTTCTCCAAAACTAACACTCTGGTACCACATCATTATATAGATTCATTTGGTTTTAATAAATTGTTTAAAAAAACCACAGAGTCAATAAATATATATATGTTGGGTATGATGTCTATGCTATAAGCAATGAGAATTTTTTTTTTTTAGAAAACAAAATATCCCTGTTAAAGTCTTATGTGGGGGAAATTATGCCTTTGCCTATGAAAGTTAATCAGCAATACACAATATAGGAGTTCAGAATGAGGCAGTGTGATGTCACATGCTGGAATTTTCAGGATGTAGAGATACCCATTTCACATCAGTAAGTTCAGGTGGGCCTGAATATCTGTAATTTTAAAGGTCCACAAAGTGATTTTGCTGTGTATCCTGGGTTGAGACCTATTGCATTCAATAATGTTAAGACTGAAATATCAGGAATCATTGTGATGAAATTAGAAATTATGTCATTAGTAATTCAGGGACTTGACTTCCCAAATTTCTGCCTACTCTTAACAGAACACAAAACGTCTTCATACAATGTCAAACTTCAGTTGATTATATTCAAATTTAAAAATATGTATGAATCATTGACTGTTTTACTTGCTGTATGAGTTACTGATGCTCTGTAGAAACAGAAATACATTTATATCAGGTGTAAAAATGTGTGCATTTGACAGAGACTTGATAGGTATCGTGTGACTTTTAAAAGAAAACATGTTAGAAAATTATTACACCTATTACAAAAGAATGCTTAGCTTTATAAAAAACTTATTGCAATTTCTTTTAAACATAGTACATATAAAAATATTTGACTTGAAAAAAACTTTTTTCTTTTTAAAAACAACATTCTTTGCTGCCAGTGATTTGGCATAGTACTTTTTATAGCTACCAGGCAGCTGAGTGAGAGGAAAGCTTGGGTTGATCCTGCTGCTAAAATCATGTTTTTCTCAGTCAGTGTTAGAGTTCTTTTTCTACCATGCCCAAATACTAAAACTTAAATAGTATTACTTAAAATACATGTGCACAGTGCATTCCATTTTGTCCAAAGTGTCTTCATGATCATTACATTTCATTTAGGGTTTCTATTTTTCTCTGAGTATTTTTATATTTATGAGCAGCTTTCCCTCTTTGCCAAACTGCTTTTATGGGGAAGAAAAAAAAACACACATACACATTTCGAGTTTCTCTATAGCAAAAAGAGACTTCCAAAATCATTCCACTGAACTTAGAATGTGGCAAACGTTGGGCTTGTTCTTTTAATAAATCCAGGTATTGTAGTATCTTCATTTGCTCACTTGACTTTGCCTATCTGTACATACTCTGCTCCTGAGGCTGGGCATGTGGCCTTCTGTATTAGTCTGTTCTCATGCAGCTAATAAAGACATATCTGAGACTGGGTAATTTATAAAGGAAAGAGGTTTAATGGACTCACAGTTCCACATGGCTGGGGAGGCTTCACAACTATGGTGGAAGATGAAGGAAGAGCAAAGAGGCGTCTAACATGGCAGCAGGCAAGAGAGAACATGTGCAGGGGAACTCCCCTTTATAAAACCATCAGATCTCGTGAGACTTATTCACTATCACTAGAACAGCAATGGAAAGTCCTGCCCCCGAGATTCAATTACTTCCCAGCAGGTCCTTCTCATGGCACATGGGGATTATTACAATTCAAGGTGAGATTTGAGTGTGGACACAGAGCCAAACCATATCACCTTCTTTTCTTCTTTCTCTATATTCTGTTCCCAGGCAATTTCATTCACTCCTGCAGCCCCCGGAGGCTGGCAACTCCGGTGTCCGTTATGGCCAAATCGCACTGCCCTTCTCAGTGTTATGCCCAGAAACTCTGACTGTCCACCAGGCATCTCCGTCTGGATGTCTCATAAGCAACATAAACTCAGGACACTTATTGCCTTATTTCCACACTCTTCATTCCCCCTGTATTATCCATCTGTGTGAACTGGAGCATTATTCATACCATCTTCCAAACCAGAAATACAAAAATTATCCTATTGATTTAGAACCCCAATCTTAAATGTCTCTTAAATCACCCATCACATATTCAATACTTACTCCTAACCCTTTTGTAAATCTCTTTCCTCCTCATTCCCACTGTACTACCACATTAGTTCACTGCATCACCATCCTTCATCTGTTACAAAAGATTTAAAATTTTCCTTTCCCACTCCACTTTTTCACCATCCCCAATTTTCCTTTTGCCATTGTAAAATGCAAATATGCTTTTATTATTTATTTGCTCAAATTAAAGCATGTCTTACTGCTTTGAACAATGTTCCTACTCACAAGTTGCTCTCACTGGCAAACCCAGCTTATCTCCAGTGGACTGGTACTATTGGAAAGACCCACGTGGGTCATTCTGCTGTATCTCTGCTCATTTGTCCTGGTGCCGAGAAGGCCCCATCCCTTTCAGTCTCCCCAGCGTCCCTGAGAACTCCACTTTTCAATCTTCACTAATAGGCACCTCTGTTGAGATGCCTTTCTTGACTCTCCAAGAGAAGGAATTTTTCCTCCTCATTGAGCCCCATCCATGGACATCAGCCATAGCATCTGTCCATCACATTGCTGTGTGAACTTGTCATAAGTCTGTCCCTCCAATAGACCAGGTACAACTCAGAGGCAGGGCAGGAGGAACT
The DNA here is from genome assembly GCF_029281585.2 of Gorilla gorilla gorilla. Lineage (NCBI taxonomy): Eukaryota > Metazoa > Chordata > Mammalia > Primates > Hominidae > Gorilla > Gorilla gorilla. Next base: position 59,965,516 of record NC_073234.2, on the reverse strand, counting down.
GTTACATCTACTTTTTATTGCCAGGTACAAAGTCAGCATTTAGTGATTTTTGACACAACGAATGATTTTGAACACCTTTAATTTCATTCTACCATCTGTATTCTCCAAATCTTGGTCAATTTTGAAGAGAAAATTGTTGAATGCTGTGTTTTGTGTGTATCTGTGTGTATAAACTGAGAGTAATGGGCTTTCAATGCCTTTTGTCTTTATATCAGAAGATAAATGTTTATTCATTCTTATGTGTTAGAAAACAAATACTTTGAGACCACCTATTACATCTTGCCTTGGAAATTACCACTTATTGTTAATAATTTGATGGCTCTATAATTAGACAAGCTCCAGAAATGAATTCAGGTTTTATTATTATAAGTATGAACAGCTTTTAGGTAAGGATAACCTGTAGTAAGTAATTGTGTTTTCTCAATACCCTCCTCTTCTAGCAGCCCAGATGCTGTCAAGTTCTTTTCATAGGTGATCCCTACAGAAGTTAAATTTGGTTTATCATCACAGCAAGTTAAGTTTCTGATCCTGCAACCCTATATTTTTCCCTCCCTTCCTTTCTCATTCATTGAGGATCAGCTAAGTATTAGGCACTCTCCTTAGTGCTCATGATATCAAGGCTAGTTCACAGTCCCTATCATAGAGCTGGTAACAGAACAAAGACTTTGAAAATTACAATACACTGTAAGTAGTACAATTTAAAGATGTAGAATATGCTGTGGTAGCATAGTCCAAAAAGTGTCTATGGAGGAGTCTGGAGCCTTCACCAAAGAGGCTGCATTTTAACTGAGTCTTGAGTATTGACTAGAAATATTCCAAAAGGAAGAAGGAAGAGGGCAATTTCATGCATGAATAAAAATGTAGACATCAAAAAGAATGTGGAACATTTGGGTAAGAGTGGAATGTTTGTGTGGCTGAAATGTGAAGGTCTTGTCGTTTGGGTTTGTCTTGTTTTGGCTATTTTTTTTCTTTCAGTAGGATTCTTTTTGCTTTTGTTTTTCCCATTCAGATATTCCCAATATGGAGATATCTAGACTGTTCACTATGATTTTTTTTCTTTTTCAAGTTTTTTTCAAATTTCCCTATGGTACATGTCCATTGTAAGTCTTTTTAAACAGAATAAAGAAAGTGCTTCTTGAGATTTCAGAATTCAAATATCCATGTAAAAACTAGCTTTAGGTCATCAAGAATGGTAACTCCTGCAGACAGAGGTCACCTAGGAGAAACTGTGACTCTAGGTGATCTGTTCGCATGGTATACAGTGGTGTACACTAAGCCAAAACCATATTCCTAAATGTTCAGGGAAATTCATCTGTCTGCATTTCTTACTCTTTCTGAATTCCACTCAGTTATATTATCCATATTTTCAGTCTGAAAGCTTATGAAGCCAAACCTACAGGAAACAAGTGAGAAGATATTTCAGTGTGAAGTGACATTTTATGAACTCTACTTATCCTTGTTCTTATGCATGCCTACTTCATAACAATGAAAACCTCCTCTGCCGACCAGTGTATAAAATTCAGTTTAGTTTATTATTTCCACTGTCATGATCACCATAGTGAAAAAGCCAACTGACATTTGATTTTTTTCCCACTCTTGTTTATTATATTATGAAGCTTTGATCCACACCACTGGCATTTGACCTTTGAATTAAATGAAGATGCATATGAAAGGTATGAGAGCACATAAATACTACAACCCCTGTTTTTGAGTAAAATATAAAAAATTAATATGAGCATAAAGAGTCCAATATTATTTGTTACCATTATAGTTTGATTTTTAATCTTGGTTAGTATAAAACTATAATTCTTGTGATTTTCTTTAATAAATTATAAATGCAGTTTTGATATAATAAGCTTGTAACACTAGGAAAATGAGGAATGAATGATCCAGTGATAGGATTTTAAACAGTATTATGCAGTACTTGTAAAGTACAGTGATTATTCTAGAACTACGTATAAGTACTATGTAGGTAAATTGCCCTGCCCTTATCCTAATTTATTATACTCATTTAAATTGTATTGCAAGTTGTTTTTCTTTTGCTGTTGTCCTAGCTTTTTAAATTGGAAAGGTAGAAAGTCCTGGTCAGAACCTAAATTTGCAACCCAACATAAATCAAAGCTCTATTCTCCAGTCTGAAAGCTCCTTCCCCCACCTTCACTCTCAGTGACCCTGTGAATGTAATCTTTTTAGAGTGAACCTTGAAGCTGGTCTAGACAGCATGTGACTTATGAAGTGAGGTAGGGTGAAGTGTCCAGGGAGAGAGGCAAATCCTTCAGAAATAAGTCTTAAAATAATGTATTTTCTTTCTTGGAACCCTAAAACAGGTAGAACTGTAACCCATTTTCTTTTTTTAATAGGAAAGCTGTTGATTCCAACTTGAATGCTGTCTCTTTCTCCTGATATTCGTACCTAGTGATCATAATCTATTATTACAATGTTTCTATTTTTCATGTATTGACCCCTCTAGTTTAGAAGACATGCCAGTATAGATAAATAATCCTGGGTAAGAGGAAAACGTATATTAAAATCAAGATAGGGAAGCAATGAGGAAGAGGATCTGCCTTTTCTTTCTTAATAGTTGGAATGGTGCTTTCATTGTATGGTTAGTATTCACCATGAGCAAATAATCTAGGAAGCATTTCTAATGAGCAGCTCTGAGATCAGTATGATTACTAGAGGAAAAAGGCAAATGTGTGTGTGTGTGTGTGTGTGTGTGTGTATAAAATAAAAACTGTAGCCCAGGACAATGAATTTCCTACAAGTATAGACACAACCAAATATTTATTATAACCTATGAAAATAATACAAATGTCTATTTCAAGAGGATTCCAATACATGGCATCAATAGAAATGGTTGTATCATGAGTACCTATGTTTGTGTGGCTTATAAGATCACTTATAGTCTAGCTTGTTAGTACCTTTAAGCAATTTAATCCAATTACCTCCTATAAAAGAAACTGAAATCTTATTTCTTATGGCATTCATGAACCCAAATTTGATAATATCATTTTAAATTCTGATACTTTCAGTCATGCATTGAGGTTTGTCTAATATTTGCCAGAAAACCTGGCCTCCATCTCACTGACTCCCCTCAAGGTTTCTGTGAGTCTCTCTGTTTTCCTATCCATCACATAAGGGCTAAGGCAGGTACAGCAGCTTGCCTTGTGATGGTAGAAAAGCTTTTAATCATCAAGTACCCAATGTCATTTGCTCTTTTTGGGAGTAAGGGGGTGTTATATTAGAGTTCTCCAGAGAATCATAACTTACATAAAGTATACATATATATATATATATATAGTATATTTGTATAATATAGAGAGAATATATCTATGTAGTATACAAGTATGTATACTTGCATACTTCTCATATATATATTTAGAGAGAGAGAGATAGATAAATAGGTAAACATCTATCTACCTAGAAACAGAGAAAGAGATAAAAAATTATTTTAAGGAATTGACTCACATGGTTGTGGGGCTGTCAAATTCAGTATCTGCAGAGCAGGCCAGCATGCTGGAGATGCAAGGAAGAGTTGATGTTGCTCAAGTTGGAAGTCAGTCTGAAGGTAGAGTTGTGTCTTCCTAAGGGAAGGTCAGTCTTTTTTCTCTTAAGATCTTCAACTGATTGAATGAGGTCCACCCACAGGATGGAGAATAATCTGCTTTACTTAGAGTCTACTGATTTAAGTGTTCAGCTCATGTAAAAAAATGCCTTCAGAGATATCTAGACTGGTATAACCAAATATATGGGAACTGTGACTAGCCAAGTTGACCCATAAAATTAACCATCGTGAGATTGTTTTTTTCCTTTGTGAAGCAAAAGCAAAACAAAGAAAGAAACCCTGTGGAAATTATTTTAACTCAAATTTTGCTCATAGTGATATAATTAGTATGAATAATTATAAATTATAATGAACATTGTCCCTAGTGCACTAAGAATTTTTTTCTAGTATTTTCAATGTGACACTTTTGGACAGTTATACATGGACTCTGGGCTCCACCTTCTCCACTGTTCTCCACCTGCACACACTGGGAGAATTGAACACATTAACATCAGGGTAGTAACTCACTACAAGAGTGATTTTCAATCGCTTCCTATTTTTAACCACTGATGTATCCAAATCTGGGAAAAGATAGTAGCAGGTGGTATGAAATGTTCAGGCAGGTTTTGTAAGTTGAAAAAAAACACAGGCAGGTGATTTTGATGTTCTCCATGGAGGCATGTGTAGCCCTTCATTCTTCTCATTGCCGTATCCCTTAAACAATAGGTAGTTTACTCATTAATGTACTTTTCATGAAATTGCTTATTTATATTTATTGAATATTCCATTAAAAAACAACCCTAAAAGAGAACAGAGCTGCTGGAAAACTTTGTTGTTTAGATCGTTTATTATTACCTAGATTTGAGTCTTAGGATCAGTTTTCAGAAGATAATCAAAATGACCTGGGATTTAGCATGTTTTCCTTCATTGTTTTTCCTAGAGACATTTTATTTAAGTACCTATATATAATTCTATTTGCTACCTTCTCACTATGACTACTCAATCAAAATTATTTCCATACTCTAATATGCATTAAACTTCAAAATTAGCTGAACCCTTAGAAAATACTTTTGTGTTTAGAAATGATGCATGCTTATTGTAGAAAATTGGGAAAACAAAGAAGAAAATAAGAATTAACCACAATCCCAACACCCAGAGACAAATAACAAGTTATTAATACATTGTGGTGTCTCACTGAGCTTCTGCATGTGCCAGGTCCTTGTGGTAAGTCAACATGGTGAGATGTAGGGACCCCCTAGCCACATAACATCATCCACTGTGCCTACCAGCCAAGAGCATTTGTATCACGCTTTACTTTCTGCAGTTGTATAATGAAAACAGCGGATTTATTGATTGTGCTTTTTAAAACTAAGCACACCAGATTCTAATGATTTTCTCCATCACCTCCCTTCCCTTCCCACTTCTGTTTGAGATATCTAAGTGTAATGTGAGTGGGGACAGGAAAATAGGAGTAGGAAGTCTCTTCCTGTTCTGACTCTTTCACTTACAACTGTTTGATGATGGATAGATTATTACCTCTCTGAATCTTATTTCAGAGACATTAGTAATTATCATTTAATAATTTGGAAAGTGGCCTGTCACAAGGATTAGAAGGAAAGATCATGTAAAGTTCCTTGTACCATGTTTCTGGAAGAAATAAGTAACTTCTTCATGCCAGGACCTACTTTAAACCCTATCACGTATATTGCATAATTACTTCCTCAGAACATCTGTAACCTAAAACAAACAGGCAAATTTTCACATGTATCTTGAATGCTTCAGACCTCACTAGTACAAATGAGATCGTGCTCGCATTAATGCCTAAATTCTGACACTTATTTCAACAACAGAGACCTTAACCTCCCTTTGAAGTCTTCCTCAGCCTCCCTAAGATTTCACAGAGGGTTTTTGGAAGGTTTATTCATGTTCTGTTGCTCCAGCTGCCTTTGATGCACCCCGAAAACTGACCTAAGCCTCCAGTAGTGGCTGTAATGATGAATGCCCTGGGTACTGAAGCTGTGGGTGGACTGCTTTGCAGAGGTTGGGAGAGAAGCCTATGACCTGCTCTCCCTCTGTCGTGAGCTAGGTCACTGGGGGCCTGGGTTCTCAGTGTTTGTGGCCAGTCTCACAGCTTCCCATGAATACAGTCCCTTCCTCATCATTCTGCACAAACTGCTTGCTTCAAAGACCCTTACAACCAGCCACCGCTCCTCCTCAATGCCACATCTACTGTCTCTCCACAGCACCTTGGCACAAATCTCTTTCCTCCTCCTTTCACTGAAAGGCAAAAGCTCACAAGCACACAGGCCCTCTCATGAATAACCTGCCCACGAATTCCAAAATCAGCCAGGGTTTAACTTTTCTTTTCTTCCCCAGATAGGACACCTTGGTTCTTTCAGATAATGTAACTGAGGTTGAAAGTCATTATTAAACGTTCCTAGAGGTAAAAAACAACAAAAACAAAAAACAAAAACTATTTATCTCACCTGCCACCATGTGGTTGCACCCCAGGTGCAATATACCTGCAACCCTTGCAGAAGTATACTGCCTGCCGCCTGCTTTTTAAACGTGTGGTAGCCCTACCCTTTTCTGCAGCAAGAGCCACTCCATCTCTGCTGCTTGTCTTGGGTTGGCCACCTCCTATTGCTTCCCAGCAGAGGCAGCTGTGCAGTATGACTTTAGACTGTGCTTCTGCACGTCTTTAGGCATTTATTCTGCCACCACTGGGCCTTGCAGCCTCCCTGCTCGGCCTGTCTTACAGCTGCTGTCCCAGTGCCTGCTGTTATCCATCTTCTGCACAGTCCCACCTAGGGGCTGAGGTAGCGAGAACATCGTTTCAGCACTAGGGCCTTGGCTGTGTTCCAGGTAATTGCTGGTGGTCTCGCCATCCCACTTCACATTCCTTGGCTTGGAGGGGTTTCTGAGAATGCTATTGGACTTGCAGACCTGTGTGGGTGCTACCAGTTTCCTTAGATGTGCCCCGGGAGCAATATTAGATCCTGTGTTGACATTTCATCTCTCCTGATGTGTGCTGACTAAATAGATTCCACTTGTTTTCATTTTGTCTATCAATAAATGTTTGGATTTCTTGCTGCTGAGAACTCAGTTATGGCCATCGGTTTTCTATCTTAACAATTCAAGAAGAGCTTTGTTATCTGGGATGTTGTTAGAACACAGGACAAAACCCTATTCACATTGTCTTGAGGTGTCCTCTTATCAGTTCTTCCTTTCTAGCAGTGGACCTATAACTGAATGGGGAGACCCTGGGCACCTGGTCAGAAGGGAGACATGTATTTCCAGTGGACCTCAGGCTGTCCTGCAGTCAGAGACAAGCAGATGTCAACAGTGAAATAGTTGACTCAGTACGGTTTTAAAAGTCTTAACATGTGAACATTTCATTGAATGAAGTAGGAAGTGACAATACAGAGAAAAAATCTCATCTCTCCTTTTGAATGACAATCTGTGAATTAAAATTCAGCAGAGTACATGAGTCAAGTTAATTAGAATAAATAATCTTATAACTATAAAAATTTCAAGAAGAAATCACACCACAAAATTAACACCAGTTATCTCTAGGTGGTAACAATTTTATGTAATTTTTATTTTGTTCTTTTTGTTTGCTTGCATCTTCTAGCATTTTCACAGTAAATATATATCATTTCTATAATAAAATATAATTAGATATTACAACTTTTACAAGTTTGGATAATCATACGCCTGAAACGTTTTAGTATAAAGTAAAATCTTCATTTTTCAGCATGAATTTCTAAAATTTTTCTTACATACTGGGAAACCTAATAGTGAACTAAACAGAAACTTCTCATATGCACTTTTTAAAAATAAGGTGTCTGCTGTTTATGTCACAAAAGCTGGATTATGCAGCCCTTTAGTGTTTGAGTTTTCCATCTGCTCTTTTATTAAATTAGGTCGGTCATGGGAAAGTGGTATGCCTGGACCACACTGCCTCAATGGCACAGAAATGCCTTCACTGAGTTAAGATTTAGTGGTATATTCCCTGCTTCTAATCTTAGGATCATTTGAACATTATTTCTGGATCTGTTTTTAATGCTGTAATTTATAATATTGCACAGATTTCACTGATCTTCACACACAGCCTGACAGATAAATTTCCTTTGTGACATTATTCCTAGTAAACAGTGTGTTTCTATATGCAGATTTTGTGTGCTCTCTCATGGAAAAGTAAAAACTAACCCAATATTATTTCATTTACCTCAGTTCCTAGAAATTCTAGTCGATATCACTGTTCATTTTGTTCATAACCTATTTATTCAGCTCACTTGTAGCATCTGTTTCTTTGCTTTGTTTGTTTGTTTTGGTTTTGGTTTTTTGGATGGAGTCTGATCAGTCTTAATCACTGTTTTTTAAATAAATAGGCCATCTCATATTGCCTTAGGAAACGAAGACATAATAAGACGATGATCGCCTGTGTAAATGTGACAAACTAACCTTTAATTTCCTTGAACAGAGATGCTATCATCGAGGATATTTTGGAATTATTATAACTTTCCAATTTGAATAATTATATTGGGATTTATGGTTGGAAAACTTACTGTTTTCTCCTTCATTTAGGTGGATATGTTTATAAACCAATCAAACTACCTCTCCACCCAGAAAGCATATTAGAAATTATATATTTAAAACTGGTTCTTAACACACCTCCGGGCTGGTGCACCAATGTTAAGATTTCCTCAATTTTTGTTTTGTTTTGTTTTTTGAGACAGTCTTGCTCTTCACCCAGGCTGCAGTGCAATGGCGTGATTTTGGCTTACTGCAACCTCTGCCCCCTGGGTTCAAGCAGTCCTCCTACCTCAGCCTCCCAAGTAGCTGGGACTACAGGAACGTGCCACCACACCCAGCTATTTTTTTGTTTTTACTAGAGGCAGGGTTTCACCATGTTGGCTAGGCTGGTCTCAAACTCCTGACCTCAATCCGTCCACCTCGGCCTCCCAAATGCTTGGATTACAGGCTCGAACCACTGTGCTCAGCTCCTCAAAATTTTTGTAGGTAGACTTTGAGGATTCCTACTGGGTAATTTTGGATCTCATACTGGGAAAGTACTCCAAACTCTATAGCTAGATCTCATTTTATACAATGAGTGTATTATGGAATGTTGTATAAAACGAACTTTGGAAACTTAGATTTTTTTTCCTTTTTTTTTTTTTTTTTTTTGAGACAGAGTCTCGCTCTGTCACTCAGGCTGGAGTGCAGTGGCAGGATCTCTGCTCACTGCAAGCTCTGCCTCCCTGGTTCACGCCATTCTCCTGCCCCAGCCTCCTGAGTAGCTGGGACTACAGGTGCCCACCACCACGCCCGGCTAATTATTGTTTTTTGTATTTTTAGTAGAGACGGGTTTTCACCGTGTTAGCCAGGATGGTCTCGATATCCTGACCTCGTGATCCTCCCGCCTTGGCCTCCCAAAGTGCTGGGATTACAGGCGTGAGCCACCGCACCCGGCAAAATTTTCTTAAAGTTATTGGAAACATCTTCATTTAAAGGAATCTGAATTATGATCTCTTTCTCGATTTCTTTCCTTTTTTCTTTTTTTTCCTTCTTTCATTTTATTTTCTTTCTCATACATCTTGAAAAAAAAATTAGATTCTTTTAAGATCTTGAAAATGATATCCACTGGATTGCTAGAGTAATGAAAAACATGGCAGAGGGCAAATAAGGCCAATCCAGTAAAGAAATGTGTTTCCTCATCCCACTCTGTCTGGCTGGTGATGAAGGTAGCTAGATTAGTGGTTGCATTACTTTTGTTTAGGACTTTCTGGATCTTATCAAAATATTGCATTTCCTTTACGCCCAGCAGGATAAAGTTCTCTGCTTTACTCCTAAGGTTAGCATCTCAGTTGCAGCTTCAAATTGACAGGAGGACTATGCTGGAACAGTCTTCTATGGAGAGGACATGCCTTAAAGGAAATGTTTAAATAAAGTAATTCTTCATTTGTATTGGAATGAAAGATCAAAGTCAGTTTTAAAAATATAAATAATTTACCTTCTTAGTAATATATGAAAATATTGACCTCATTCTTACATTTACATAAGACCTTTAGTTGAATTTGATAGATATCTAAAAAAAGATAAAAGAACAATAAAATAGAATAAAGCCCAAAAGCAATGAAGTTATTGAAATTGCTTCCAAGATAAGCAGAAGATGAAAAAGTAATATTTTTGCCAGATGAAGAGATTGATCTTCTTATTGTATTGTTCAGGCAAATAAAAGCAAAAAATAATCATAACCAAGTTGTAGAATAAGAAGAGTATAATAAATTTTATATAATTTGAAATATATGCTTTAAAACAGTCATAAAATTATTTATATTATCCAAAAAGTATGTCACTAATACAGTAACAAATGCTATAGTTTGAACATTTAATTTTTTCTTTTCTAATAATGAATTATAAAATATCTAAATATTTTCTGCACATTTATATGGTAATACACATTAGTTTTATTTTATTAATAAGTATGGTTATAAAATTTCTTATAGAGATGTGATTTATATTAATTTTTTTAAATGACAGGTTAACCTGAGTTAATATATTATTATTAAACTCAAACAGAAAACACGTTATAAAGATATAATCCAAAACTTTAGCTGCGTGGCTCTTAAACATAAACAACTGTTTAGGCTTATTTCTTTTGAATTCTAGGTACTTAGCTATTATAAGACATTCATATTCTTATAACTGAAATTCCAAAACCCCACTTGCAGTAATATATGAAATAGGATGTTGTTTGTTACAGTTAGTGTTTTCAATATGATGCTGTGATTCATTATGATATGGAGTGATTGTTTAAATAAAACATATCTAAATAAAAATGATCTGATCTTTCCTTCTTTCATTCCTCTGCATGAGATTTTGCAGATACCACCAGCAAGTTATTAAATGTCTCCTTAAACATCCCATTTATATCTTACTTTACAAAAAAAAAATCTGTGCAAATTTCTAGGTAAAACAAGTGTTTGAAGATTAGGCCATACTTTAAAAATCAGGAAAGAGATTACTGTTTTAATCAGTAGTTCAGCTTGTTGAGCTATTGAAACAACTGTATATTCTAGTACTTTTTGAGAAACATTATGAAAGAGCAGAAATTATACAATTTATATGAAAAGCACATTTTAATTGAAGAACTGTCTATCCATTAACTACATATTTTCTCTTGTGTCTTTGGGAAAATAGCAATATTTTTCGTTTACACACAGATCTCTACAATCCAGCAACTGGTTTGTCATACATGTGTCATCAATAATAAGTGATTTAAAAGAACATTATGGTGTGTATTTCTATAAATCCAGATAGGTATTAGGTTGGTGCAAAACTAATTGTGGTATTTGTCATATATTCTAGATCTGTGTGCTTTCCAACATAGTAGTCAATAGTCACAGATGGCTTTTGAACAATTAAAACATGACAAGTGTGAATTGAAAAGTGCTGGATTTCAAAGACTTGGTATAAAAATATAAAAATACCTTATCAATTTTTATATTGAGTACATGTTGATGTGAGAATATTTGGAGTTAAATAAAATATATTAGAATTAACTCCAACTGTTCCCTGCTACTTTTTACAAAGGTAGACACTAGGACATTTAACATTTGAAATTACATATGTGGCTCTCATCTGTGCTCACATTCTATTGCTATTAGATAGCATGGGTCTAGATACCTCCAGTCTATCTATTTTATCAATTAATATAGTAGAGCAAATATCTCTCTTAAACTGTGGACCAACTATGGAGATATTTAAATGTATATAATTAAAGTTTGTGAAATAATAGGTATTATACTATGATTATTACCTTTTTCTCTATAATGTAGTACCCTTGATAATAAATATTCCAGTGTCCAGGGTTTTAATTTTAGGTCATATCATTATGTGATAATTCAGTGGCATTTGAATCCTTACTTTAAAAAATTAGCAAAACTTATGTTAGAAATTAACATTTCTATGAAAGTTGTTTGTACCAATGTGTTTAGATGGCATAATTTGCGGATTTTACTGAAAATGAAATGAACCAAGATTCATTTGTATGCATTAGTGATTACAGTATCTTCATGCTTATTGTCCTCTTTAACTGGATTATCAGAAATAATATAATAATCAATTTTAAAAACATGTAACCAGCCATCTCTGAGGAAATAAGATAAGACGGGTTATGCTAGGGAGGAGGATACCAAGTCTTGGAAACTCAACAAACTCAAGTCAACAGCAAGGAGGTTGACAGCTATGGGAAGCCAGTGAGGCCCTTCTAGAGAAGGTCAGCTAAGGGTTAGTTAAGAGCAACACTCAAGGCCCAGAATTTAGAGTTTCTGTCAAAGATCATTTACTAGAGAGTTTAACTATTGATCTGTTTCAGTTAATGTGATTTTCGAACCTTAGATATGGTGAAATTAAAAAGTCAGGGTGATTAAAAAACACATTTATTTTAGCAAACAAGCATTATTCCCAACATGGAACATACACTATGATAAGAAATAAATAGGTTTAAAGTGCATGTCCTGGAAAACTTGAATACAATAAATATATTATCAAATAAATTGAAAAGGCCTTCCAGAATAATTCCATTGGGGATGTTTTCGACTCTTTAGTTTCAGGGATGAGTGCTCTTCCACAGCAGTGCTTTCGATGTTTCTCTTCTCTCTCTTTTTTTTTTTTTTTTTTTTTTTTTTGAGACAAGGTCTCATTCTGTTGCCTTGGGAGTACAGTGGCATGGTATCATGGCTCACAACAACCTCAACCTCCCAGGTTCAAGTAATCCTCCCACCTTGGCCTCCTGAATAGCTGGGACTATAAGCATGTGCCACCACACTCAGCTAATTTTTGTATTTTTTTGTAGAGATGGGGTTTCACCACATTGCCCAGGGTGGTCTCAAATTTCTGGGCTCGAGCAATCTGCCCACCTTGGCCTTCCACAGTGCTGGGATTACAAGCATGAGCCACCATGCCCAGCCTCTTTCAATGTTTCTTGACCATAACCGGTAGCAATGCACTTACATGACAACATACACACACAGTTTACCTAACCATATTGCAGCTGGTGGACTTTGATTGTTTCTATCCTATTTGCTTTTATTTTCCGGTTATGATCCACTAAATGAACTTCAAATTCCATTAATTAAAAACACATCTTGATATTTTTAAAAATCACACAAATTGTTCCATGTGGATATCGGGGGCAGGAGTCACAGAGCAAGGTTGAAGATTGAGCAGAAAAGGATTAAAAAGTGAGTAGAAAATTTGGCCCACACGGGATCAAGATACCCCAGCCTCAGCAAGGGCGAGAGGATCAGGAAGCTCTAAGCAACAAACAATGGTTATTAGCATCAAGCATAATTCTGGTGCAGGCAGTTATCTTCGACCCAGTATATTTTCCTCCATGAAACCACAGGAGTCCTAACTAGATGCACATGATAAGGTAAAATTTATTCCTGCTTACAGTTGGAAAATGAGGAAGCAAACAGTTCCCACAAGAGCAGAGTATAATTTAAACATCTAAAGAAAAAGTAAAATATCATTAGCTAAAGTGAATATCATATATAACAGGTTATCCTGGTGTTAATAAAGTACATGGACAAATAAGTTCAATTAAAATAAAAGGAAATAATACTGAATGACATATTATTTGCTCCCGAATGTCTGAACTGAATTATTTCTCTCTCTATTTTTTTTCAATCAGTTTCTCTCCAGGTCAGTATAGTCATTGACAATCTCTATTTCTCTTGAAGATGCAATTCCTCTTTCTTTCTGTATTCCTTGGTTTTCTACCATTAAGAAGGCTTTGTTTCTTTCTAATTTGAGTACATATTCTCCATTTTGCTAACTTGGGGTGGTAAGTGCAGCCTTGAGCTTACATTGTTCAGGCCATTTTTTTTTTTATTTCTCTCTCCCCCAATAGCCCTTTCTTTCTTTCAGCTGTTAGCTATTGGCAGAAAGCTTGAGCATATCCTCCAGTGGGTTTGCTCCTTAGGGGACTTTCCTTTTGCAGTTAATCCGCAGTGCTAAAGCACAAGCCTCTCTCTGTTCTTTTGATGTTACTTCTTTGCAAAATCTTTTCCCTCTGTACCTAAGACACCTAAGCTATAGCACATTGTTTGGAATTTACAGGGCAACTGTTATCACTGCTAGAGTATGCACCTTGATTTCTGCTGCTTTAATTTTGGGAAAGTGGTTTTAGCTGTGAACGTCAATCAACCGGAGAGGCCTGTTCAATTTGAATAAAACCTATGTGTAGCTTGTGAAGTAGAGGATAAACAGCAAAAAGCATGTGAGCTCTCAGAACACTCTTGAAACAGTGCAGAAGGCCAGGGGCTTAAGGCTGAAATGGCTACCATCACTTTTAACTTTCTGTTGTTAAAGAACTCACAGTCACCAGTCACTACAGCCTCTCCAGTGGTTCCTCTTTAAAAATGAACTCACATGTTATTTAAATGGGATATAAAATAATGTTAAACTGCTCTCTGTATGTTGGTATATGTATGTGTGTGTCTGTGTGTCTGTGTGCATGTGTGTGTGTGTAAGTATACAGCTATAACTATAAATGTGAGATACTTTACATATCTAGTCCTCTACACATACTTATGCATTCAAATATATTTGTTTTAGTCTTACTGAAGAAATTAAAATATTTTTAATTTTTTGTTTATGCTGGGACATGGCTGATATTAGCAAAACTACACTAATGAAGTCAAATATGAAAAACATGTATATATATGATTAGGAATTCAAACTGTATTTAATGGGGCTCAAAGACAAGAGGTGGTTTACCCAACTATTAACTATGCACTATAAAAGAACAGTGAAAGATAAAGCTGAAAACAAAATCTAAACTTTAATTGTAAGTATTCTTGTTTTTAATCTTTGATCAGAGTCATTGACTTTATACAAAAAGCAGATTAAGATTGTTTGGGGGTTCTTTGGTATTTGATGGCTATGCACTAGATAAAATGTGTCCAGAAAAATATACTGTGTATATAATACTGAAAAATATAGAACAACAGCCTGGGCAACATAGCCAGACCCCATCTCTACAAATAATAAAAAATAAATAGAATAGCCCAGTTTGGTGTCACATGCCTGTAATCCCAACTACATGAGAGGCTTAGGAAGCAAGACCATGAGTTCATGGTTACAGTGAGCTATGATAATGCCACTACACTCAAGCCTGGGCAGCAGAGTGATGCTCTGTATCTAAAACAAATAGAATATATATACAATTGCAGATTTGGCAGGTTTGTTTATAAAACAGCTCAACTTTTTTAAAAAAACATTGGTTGTTAAAAATCTGTTTATATCTGTCTGGATCTTCCCAAGAAAGAGGTGTCTAAGTTCTTTTTAAGAGCCCATCAGCATGGAGGATGGTGCTGCTTTCACTGATAGACTTAATATTTCCATACAGCAGTCTTCTTTCCAGAGAAGGATAACATGTATCTGTGACTCAAAACAAACAAGTCTTACCAGACTCAGGAAGACAGGAGACAGACATTTAAGCATAGTTGAGTGGATTTTATTTTGACTGGGAGTGAGGCTTTTCTGATTTGTTACTTTGTTTATTGGCCAGGAGGAGAAGATTTAGAGTACAGTATTGTCAACAGTACTCCAGGAAGCAGCTTTCACAGAGTTCACTAATGCCTTTTGTAACTTAAACAAATTTGGGCACTATAAAACAGAATGGAAGCAAACTTGGGCTTGAGGTGATTGTCTTCTCTTTAGGGTTTGGACTTGTTCCTCACCTCTATTTCAACTTTAAATTTCTTCCTCTGCAAGTGAATCTAGGGATAAGGTTAGAATCGTATTGCACCTTCTTGACAGCATCCGCTGCTAGTTATTGGGTATTATAGCTTGATGTTCATTTGTTTGGGAAGCCTCAGAGATGAAAACCTCCTTTGAAGCATTCCCAGTTGCTTGTATTGCACACACCCGTTCTCCTAAAGTAGGTGAGACTGTATTTAATATAGGAACGTGTATTCAATATGTTCTTCCATGGCTGAAACTAACTTTAATACCTACACATTCTAAGCTGATACTTTCCATATGTTGATGCACTATGTTTTCTCCATGTTACGTTTTTGAAAAGGAAAGTTCATCAAAGAGTAAATATTTGTCAAAGCATGTGTTTATAAATCCCATGGTAGCTTGTGAAATTTTTTTATGCTTAGTTAATTCAGCCATCTTAGTCACTTTTAATCAGTCCCCTAATTATGTTTTCAAGTCAATTCAGCATATTGTTTATGACAATAAATTTATCTGTTGTCATTTTTGGTGTGAGTGTATGTGTAGTAATGTAATGTTAATGTGCATTTTTTCTTTAATATAATTGTAGAATAATGCTAAAATAATGACTACTAAGAACAGGCAAAATGAGATTCTTAATTGCTGATTAAATTCCTTTTCTAGGCTTTTTAATGAATGTTGTTTCATCTGACATTGTTTATACAAATTGAACTCCACTAAATTTATGAGAAAATATACAAAATCATCATGCAAAGAAAATATTTCTGTAGAGTAAACCATCATTCAAGCCAAGTACTGTTTTTACTCAAGTTGATCAGACCTGACACCTAAGGATGAATCCTCAATCCTCCCCTATAATCTTTTATACCTGATTCTCTCATGATAACCACTGGACATTCCTCGCCTGAAGGCTGGATTTTGATTAGTCTGAGAATTATAGCATACAGAGATAATGTGCTTTTTCATGTTTTCTCAAGAGAAAAGCTAAATCATTTAAAAATCCTTTGTTATTTGATTTTCCATAACAATGAATAATTTAGGATTATCATGTATTGTTTAAAAAATTTTATGTTAATTTTATGCTTCCAAAATTAGCATAGTGAGTGCTACTCTGGAGGACAAAGTGCAAAGTATTTTTGATAAAATCTGAATGAGTTAAACCACTGATAACCCATGTTGCAGAACTCACGAGTTGTCGTTGATCAAACTTCTCCAATAGAAGAAAGAGTTATCTTGACATTCCAAGTGTTGCTAAGACACCATTCTGGGTTTTAAGTCTTCCAGCTCTTGAACTGCCTGACCTGACTATGACACAAGTCTTGAGCAATCAACTTCACCTCTCTGTATCTCAGTATCCTCATCTGTAAAATGGGGATATTAAAATAAGTTTAAATCATGTAACTTGCAGTTCTGTAGGTCTAATATGGTAAAAAAAAAAAGACAATTTCCTATGATCTTTCCTAATAGTACCTATTCCATAAAGCTCATGAGAAAATTAAAACATCTAATGTGTCTAAGCTCTTAGCACAATATAAATACGCTGGAATAAGCTTCTATAAATTTTAGTTACTATTTCTACTGTTATTAAAATAAGAAAAGCCAAAAAGTATTAGGTCAATATGCAAGTGAAGAAATACATTCAAAATAATACTATCCAGCAGCCAAAGTAATTCAGAATAAGTTACTTTTTAAAGTTTCTCAAAGTAAGAATAATTAGTCTTTATTTGCCTTTCTGGAAAAAAAAAGTTGTTGAAACAATATGCATGACTTTGTATGCATTCAATGCAATAATCTTTCAAGAAATCACCCCAGAAATATTTTGATACTGCCTTTAGCTCATCATTAAAAGGCTTTCAGTATCCAGCTTTAAATTATAACATTGTACAGTTTTAATATAGTTATTTTGTTCCATAACAATTGAGACCAAAAAGCTGAGAGAATTACTGAAGTGGATTCAAACTCAAAATATCTAAAATCTGAATAGACTTTGGGGAAGACTAACATCGCAAATTGCAAATTCGTCCAATTGATTTTAGATGTATAATCTATTCAATGAAGCAATCATAATAAATTCAGAGGATATTTAATCTCTGAGAACTTGAATTTTATGACTATGAAAAGCTGAGAAGTAGCAGGTATATTTGGATAATATTTCACTTATTCTACTGCATGAAGACCTGTGTTATGGTTTTAAAGATGTTAAGTATATTCTTAATCATTTTCTATATTTCGGCAGGTTTATCTGACCATTTACAGATGAGCATGCTTATATACAAATATGTCAATGACCACATAAACCTAGAAACAATTACATCTCTCAAAATGTTAATGGATATGAAGGGCTAAAACTATTGGATTTAACTTAGAAATGGGAAAAAAAGAGCTTGAAAGAGAAGCTGAAAAGGACTCTAAGCACCTGTCAAGAGATTGGCATTTACATTTCTTAAATGTGAAAGGAGGGAAAAAAAGAAGCTCTGTGGGTATATAAGTAAGTTTTAGATCTGGTTATAAGGAAGTTGGCATTCAGCGATTTCTATTTTCACAGTAAAATATAAGAATAGAACTGTATTAGTCCATTTTCACACTGCTGTGATGAAATATCTGAGACTAGGTAATTTATAAAGAAAGGAGATTTAATTGACTCACAGTTCCATATAGCTGGGGAGGCCTCAGGAAACTTACAATCATGGTGAAAGGCACCTCTTTATAGGGCGGCAGGAGAGAGAATGAGAACCGAGCAAAGCAAGAAAAGCCCCTTATGAAACCTATGATTCAGTTACCTCCCATCCAGTCCCTCCCATGACACATGGGGATTATGGGAACTACAATTCAATGTGAGATTTGGGTGATGACACAGCCGAATCTATCTGGAGCATTAGCTAAGAATGAGTCAAAGAGCTAGGGTAGGAAATGAACAAAAATAATGTTTGAAATAGTCATCTGTGGTAGGAAACGAGAGAGGATAATACCTGAAGTAGTCATCTCAGATATCAGGAAGTGAGCTTAATTGAGAAAGAGAATTTCTGGTTAGTATTGAGAGCCCATTTGACATATAAGGTCATGAAGTGAAAACAGTATGCCAGGTTGTACAGTTTTCTCCAGTTACACTCAAGTACCTGGGAGGGAGCATTAAGACGGCAGATGGTTACGTTCACCTGGAATGTGTGTTTTTCAAGGGGAGTACAAAGGAGCAAGAAAGAAACTGTGTATCTGATATGATTCTAATAATGAACTTTTGCCTGTAAGTTGGAGAAGTAAAGTTAGGAGGAAGGTGAAAGAGGGTAAAAACTCAATGGTTTAAATGTCTTTAGGACCATAAGATTGTAAGGAGGGAATTTAACGGAATCAGGAAGAGAGGAGAGGAAATGTCGTCCCGAGGCAGAATGTTTTCTCTCCAGGTTTCATAATGGTGCCTATTCTGATGATGATGAAGAGTGATCGGGTCATCAGGAGAAAGGATATGGGAGATATTGTGATGGGAAAGATCCTCTGAAACAAGATGGTTAAGAACCTTGGGGTCTTGTGATTGCATGGATCGCCTACTGGCTGAAGTTTGTGTGGTAAGGAAGAGTGGGTCCAAAGCAGAACTCATTTGTGAATCAAGAGGAATGACCAAGAACTGAGTACAAACTACTCCAAAGGGGGTAGTTTGGAGGTCAGAATAGCAAGTTTTACAAGAGGAGGATTAAAAAAAAAAAAAAGATCTGGAAGTGGCAATAAGTAGAAGGAGGGGGCATAACAAAAACAGTTTCTCCCTCTCCTTGATCTGAAGTATGTGGAACCACAATGACAATAACAACAAAATAGCTATTGCAAGTTCAGTGGGAGCCAAGTTACTATTTCAAATGCCTTGCATGGATCCACCCATTCCATCATTACGGTAACCTACTGAAAAGTAAGAACTACTGACACTATCCACAGTTTAGTAAACTAAGGCAACAAAATTTAAGAATCTTTGCCAAAGTCACACACACTAGTGAGTGATGGAGCTAAGATTCAAACCTGGCAGCCTGACCTCAAAGCCTGCACCTGTACACCACTGTGCAGCACCTTAAACCTTAATTGGAAATTGAGAAAATCAATAACTCTGTAGGAGAATATGTTTACTGAGTTTCAGATTGCTCTCAGACTATTTTGGTAGCAATGAGCTAAGGTTCTGAGACAGGTCATCGTGGGTCTCTGGCATTTATGCTGCAGACATGGAGAGGCAGTTCAGCTCTCCCTGTAAACCTTCTTTCTCAGCAGCTGTGTGCTCCAGCACAGCAGCTTCTCACTACCCTCACGACCGCCACCCCCAACTTGAACCTGGGTAAAGTCCTATCTGTTTTGCTTGGTGAAATTCAAAATCATGGAACAGACTGCTTGCTCCATGAATGGGGAGAGCTTGGCTCCTCAGTGGTCTGACAGCAGGTTCTGCCATGTGCTTCAGACCAGGGTCATTGCTTATTGCCTTTGTGTTAGATTCTGAGTTCCAGTCTCAAGTTCTACCTCCTGTCCAGTCTTCAGCTAATCCAGGTCTTGGACCCTCCTTCATTCTGCCTTCACTCCATTCTCCATAGCAAATCGCCAGAATGACATGCAATTTGACAAAACAAAAACACATTCTGGAATATCTTGTTATGCCTAAAGCATTCCACCAGAAAATTTCCTCAGTTCTCATAGACTATTGAGCATTAACTGTTTCCAAATACTATCAAAGAGTGCATTTTTGTGAAGAGCTATGCAAAGGCAACCACATCATGATTTGTGGGGTTTATCATATTTAACTTTGCTTTTATCTGAGTTTCAGAGTTCCTGAAGAATCTGTGTTGGCTCAACCAAGTTACTTTTCATACTTAGTTATTTTTGTGTGCGCAAACATACTGAGAATTTGAACAATTAAACATTCTACAATCCTGGGGCAAAGCAAAATTTTCCTCTGTTTCTAATTCCACTTGGCTTTCAAGTTGCTGACAGGGATCCTTATTACCAGCTGACTACCACTCTTTTGGCAGTATTTTTGTTATTGTTTTTATTTATGCACGCCTCTTGGGCAAAGGCCACCCTTCTCTCTGCAAGACTCCAGTAAACCTTTGCCTCTTCATTAGCATTTGAATCTCTGAGCTCCTATAACAAGGTCTTTGCTAGCCTCACACCAGTCTGAGTCCCTCAGAACAGAATTTTTCACAGACCTTCTTGCTTCTGCCTTTCATTATTCTCAGATCTTTTTGGTGTTTTTGTTTAGTTTGGTTTTGTTTGCTCTTGAATACCAAGAGTCCATCTTTGGTAGCATACTAAATATAATGAAGCTTTAGAAGTATTCAGTGGGGGACATTAATGAAAAGTTAAAAAAAAAAAAAGAAAGAAAGAAGCCAAATTGATGACTGTTGTTCTAAATGCAGATGGCACTGATTAGTTTGCTGAGATCGTTCTCTGAAATAAGCTCAGCACCATCACCTCCTTATCTCCAAATCAGCTTTCCTGCCAGACATGATGGCTGGGACAATGCAGATGGCTCTGGAGCAGGAGCTTCTCTCAGAACCCAGTCCTTATCACGGCTTTGACTGGCAAAGGCTGTCATTCATTCTGTCACTCACAGTGGGGACACAATGGATCATGTCTGCCTTGCACATCATAGATAACTAGACTAACTGGGGCTGGATTTAATTCCTTGGTTAAAATAGAGGAGAAGAGATAAATCATTGATTATAGAATATCTGATTTCCCTTTAATTCACTTGTCACTGAAACTGTAACCTTGTGTTCTAGATTGGTTAAATTTGTCAGCATCCCTAATAGAAACCACCATTGTAATAAGATTTTTTTTTCAAACCGCTATATATTTAAAAGTCAGACTGAAATATATGTGAGTCTTTCAACTCTGTCTGTGACAGTCTTTTCTTTAAAAAGCAGCAGTGTGGTTTTGATGTGCTTTGGAATTCTTATCCTAACATTTTAAAGTAAAATGGGCATTAATTATCTTGATAGAGCATCCTTGAAAAAACAGGTTAGGTAAAAATGAAAATATAAACATATTAAATATAAAGGTATTTTAGGTGAAAGTCTACTGTTTATGCAATATTCTGGATGGTGACAAGGGGGGATTCATTTACACATCTAAAGCAGCTTAGAATATTGACAAAGAAAGTGTTTGAAACAGAACTATAATAATAATCACTATTTGCCTATTTGCTATCATTTTCTTTTTTTCTTTTTATTTATTTATTTATTTTTATTATTATACTTTAAGTTCTAGGGTACATGTGCACAATGTTCAAGTTTGTTGCATATGTATACATGTGCCATGTTGGTGTGCTGCACCCATTAACTCGTCATTTACATTAGGTATTTGCTATCATTCTATGTTATTGCACATCACAAATGCACTTTTTCTTATATATTAATATAATCAGATAGAAGGAGCAATAACTCTTAGCTACGTTAATTATTGAGTTTTTGAAAAACTAATTAATGGTGTCAGACCTGATTTGCTTTGTTGTTGAAGGAAGGTATTGAAGATATTAAGATATGCAAACACTCCATAGTATACAATAAAACATATTTATAATGTTTGCCCAGGATATTAGTTTTTCACTGGGTTACAGCACTGAGAATGAAGAGGCTGATATTACTTTGTGGACCTTTGCTCAGTAGTGGGAAAATAGTCACAATATTCAGGAAAAAACACATAGAGTTAATATGTCCAAGGTGTATACTTATGAATTTTACTGGAGCAGCAAACTATGAAATATAACTCTTGATTTCCTAAGAAAATCAACATGGTAGCTTTACCTCATTATTTAATTTTGTGTCATATTTTATGCTTTTGTAGTAATATAATTTATCCAAATAATTTTAACTATAAAAGGTCAGTGCACTAAAATGAGAGTTTCTTTAACAAATAGCATTCTGGTGCACAGAACAACTCCTTTTAGGATAAGGCATATAAAAAAAGTTTTCTTTTAGAAATAATCAGAGCCCTTTCTAGGTTTATGTACCTATATGCAAATTAAGGAGGCATTCCTCCTCATTTAACAATTCTCATTGAAAAGTTTTTATTGCATGCGGAGGCAATACAATCCATTATCCTTACTATTCAACAAATCTGGCCAATAATATGCCAAATCTTCAATGTATCCTCTATAATAATGTATGTATCAATGAACGGCTGATTCATCCTGGCATATGTGATTCAAAGAGAAGGAATAAAGAGAGGTTGCTAAGTAGATGCTTTGGGAAAGGAGAATAATGCACTGCTTTTGTGGTGACCATTGTATGTCACTGGCTAGCTCAGTTGCTGAGCTAATTGCTGAAGTTGATTACTGCTGAGTCAGATACTCATCTCTGGTCCAATCAATGGCTAACTGCATGTAAACACCAGACTGACACATCTTCCCAGAATATAGTTCTCCATATAAGGAAGTGTCAACCTAAAGGAGAATTTGAACATGGTAGCCATGCAACTGATGTGTTCAGAACATCAACTTTCTCTGTACATGCAATGTCGTAACCACCTAGTGGGTTCACCTTGCCAGCTGCCTAGACAGAGCCGATTTATCAAGACAGGGGAATTGCAATGGAGAAAGAGTAATTCACGCAGAGTGGGCTGTGTGGGAGACCGGAGTTTTATTGTTACTCAAATCTGTCTCCCCGAGCATTCAGGGATCAAAGTTTTTAAAGATAATTTGGTGGGTTGGGGCTTGGGAAGTGGAGAGTGCTGATTGGTCAGGTTGAAGATGGAATCATGGGGGTCGCCGTGAGTTTTTCTTGCTGTCTTCTGTTCCTGGGTGGGATGGCAGAACTGGTTGAGCCAGATTACCAGTGTGTGTGGTATCAGCTGATCCATCCAGGGCAGGGTCTGCAAAATATCTCAAGCACTGATCTTAGGTTCTACAATAGTGATGTTATCCCAGGAGCAATTTGGGGCAGTTCAGACTCTTGGAGCCAGAGGCTGCATGACCCCTAAACTGTAATTTCTAATCTTGTAGCTAAACTGTTAGTCCTGCAAAGGCAGACTGCTCCCCAGGCAAGAAGAGGGTCTTTTTGGAAAAGGGCTGTTATCAATTTTGTTTCAGAGTCACACTGTGAACTGAATTCCTTCCCAAAGTTAGTTCAGCCTACACCCAGGAATGAACAAGGACAGCTTAAAAGTTAGAAGCAAGATGGAGTTAGTTAGGTCTGATTTTTTTCACTGTCATAATTTCCTCAGTTATAATCGTGCAAAAGTGGTTTCAATGTGACTAGGGGGATTTGAGAATTTTAAACTTTTCTCCACTCAAGAAATGGGACCACTGCTTTGCTTTCCTATACCTGTCACGTCTTTCCAGTTTCTCGAATGGTACCCACAGGTACCATGTCCAGGTCAGAGCTGTGACCCTAAAAGAAGAAGAAGAGTACCACCAAAAAAGGGGAAGATAAATGGACAACCAGATGCGAAGAGGATGGGACCTCCAACCTTGCCCTGAACATTGCTCTCAACTGTGAATTTAGGGATGGGAAGTAAAATTCAGAATTCTGAGAGACAGACTGGAGGAGCAATGGAGCTTGCTCTTAGATTTTGATTTTATATGTATGTTGGTTCTTCAGAGAAGCCCAGTGGAATTTCATAGACTTCCAGTTTGTTATACAATAATTATCACCAGATCTCAGTTGTTATAATCCCTGCTAGTCTTTGTCTGAGCCATTCCTTTATTCTCACGAAAACTTATCAGATGACCTTGATCCCAGGGTTCAGCTTCCTTGATCACCTGCAAAGATGAGGATGAAGTAATTCCTTGGAATCTTGCAGAGATTAACCATCTTTGACACCAATCCTCTTCTTAAACGGACCAAAGCAATACTATAAAATGAAGGATGCTGGGCCGTCAACATAGATGACCTCATAGAGGCCACAAGATCCATTCTCTTCCTATGTGCTGTCTTTTTTTTGTTTTTGTTTTAAGAGATGGAGTCTTACTATGTTGTCTAGGCTTGACTCAAACTGCTGGGCTCAAGCAATCCTCCTGCCTCAACCTTCCAAGCAGCTGGGACTACATGTGCATGCCACTGTGCCCAACCCCTATGTGCTGTCTTTGTAGTTGCTTGCTAATATGGTCTAGATGACTATTTAT
The DNA here is from genome assembly GCF_029281585.2 of Gorilla gorilla gorilla. NCBI lineage: Eukaryota > Metazoa > Chordata > Mammalia > Primates > Hominidae > Gorilla > Gorilla gorilla. The sequence goes on along the minus strand of NC_073234.2, from coordinate 59,941,127 downwards.
AATTAGAAAATCAATGGAAGGAACATTTTCTGTATCGTGTCTATATCTAAGTATGTGACTATAGTATATAATTTTGTTATTTCAAAAGGATTAATATCTATTCTGATCTTTTGATGTTCTATTTCAGTAGTAAAATGTAACCTGAAAGTACAATTAATTAATTCATTCATATAGTATTTATCCAGTGCCAACTATTCCAATTCTTATACTTCTTCATATTGGTGAAATTTGTAAGCAATATATGAAGAATAGCATTATGAATTTTTAACAGAATGTCAATATTAAGGTAAAATGCTTATGGCCTTATTTTTCCATTTTGAATAGTATTCAAAAAATAAATCTCAGAGATGAAACAAATGAAAGAGAGATTTTTAAAAACAATTCAAAAGATCAACCAGCCAAACTATTGGTTTTTCAAAAAGATAAAAAAATCAACAAAACTTCAACTAGACTAAGAAAAAAAGAGAAGACCCAAATAAATAAAATCAGAGATGAAAATGGAGACATGATAACTAACATCACAGAAATACAAAGGATCATAAGAGATTATTAAGAACAACTATATGCCAACAAATTTGAGAACATAGAAGAAATGTGTAAATTCTTAAGACACATACAAGTTACCAAGATTAAAGTATAAAGAAATAGAAACACTGAACCAACCGATCACAAGTGAGAAAATTGAATTAGTAAACAACAACAAAAAAATCTTTCATCAAAAAAATCCCAGGAAATATACAGGATTAAACATAACCAAAACAGTGAAAGATATCTACAATGAAAACTAAAACATTAAAGTAAGAAATCAAAGAAGGAACAAAAAAATGGAAAGACATTCTATGTTTATGGATTGGAAAACTCAATATTGGTAAAACGTCAATACTACCAAAATCATTCTACAGATTCAATATAATCTCTATCAAAATACCAATGATGTTCTTCACAGAAATAGAAAAAAATTTCCTAAAATTTATATGGAACCACAAAAGATTCAAAGCAGCCAAAGTCATTCCGAGCAAAAAAAAAAAAAAACAAAATGGGAGGAATCACATTACCTGACTTCAAATTATGCTACAGAGTTATGGTAACCAAAACAGCACAGCCCTGGCATTAAAAACAAACACATAGACGAATGGAACAGAATAGAGAACACATAAATAAATGCATCCATTTACAGTGAACTCAGTTTTGACGAAGATGCCAAGAACACATGTTGGGGAAAGAATACTCTTTTCAATAAATGGTGCTGGGAAACTTGGATATCCATATGCAAAAGAATAAAGCTAGACTCCTCTCACAAAATACAAACATCAAATCAAAATGAAGTAAAGATTGAAATCTAAGTCCTGAAACTAATGAAAAGACTACAAGAAAACATTGGAGAATCTCTCCAGGACATTGGACTGGGCAAAGATTTCTTGAGTAATACCCAAAAAGCATCAGCAAAAAAGCAAAATGGACAAATGGGACCATATCAAGTTAAAAAGCTTCTATACAGCAAAAGAAACAATCAACAAAGTGAACAGACAACCCATAGAATGGGGGTCATGAACTCTCCATCTGACAAGGAATTAATAGCCAGAATATGTAATGCACTCAAACAACTCAATAGAAAAATATCTAATAATCCAATTTAAAAATGGGCAAAAGGGCTGAATACAGATTTCTCAAAAGAAGACATACAAATGGCAAACATGTATATGAAAAGAAGATCAACATCATGGATCATGAGAGGAATGCAAATCAAAACTAAAATGAGATATTATTTTACCCCAGTTAACATGGCTTGTCTCAAAAAATGGGCAGTAATGAATGCTGGTGAGAATATGAAGAAAGAGGAACTTTTGTGCACTGTTGGTGGTTACACCATAAATTAGTACAGCCACTATGAAGAACATTATGAAAGTTCCTCAAAAAACTAAAAATAGACCTCCTATATGATCCAGCAATTTCACTGCTGAATATATACCCAAAAGAAAGGAAATATGTTTATCAAAGTAATATCTGCACTCCTGTGTTTACTGCAGTTCTGCTTACAATAGCCAAGATTTGGAAGCAACCTAAGTGTCCATCAACAGATGAATGGATAAAGAAAATGCAGTACATGTGTAGAATAGAGAACGATTCAGCCATGAAAAAGAATGAGATTCTGTCATTTGCAACAACATGAATGGAACTGGAGGACATTATGTTAAATGAAGTAAGCCAGGCACAGCCAGACAAACTTCACATGTCCTCACTCATTTGTGGAATCTAAAACTGAAAGCAATTGAACTTACGGAGATGGAGAGTAGAATAATGGTTACCAGAGGCTGGGAAGGGTAGTGAGGTTGGGGGTGAGGAAGTAGGGATGGGTAATGGGAAGAAAAAATATAATTAGATGTAATGAATAAGATCTAGTATTTGATAGCACAACAGGGTTACTACAGTCAACATTAATTTACTGTACATTTTTAAATAACCAGAGTATAATCAGAATGTTCATAACACAAAGAAATGATAAGTGCTTGAGATCAAGGATACCCCCTTTACCCTGATGTGATTATCATATATTGAATCCCTGTATCAAAATATCTCATGTACTCTATAAATACATGTTGCTACAACATACCCAGACATTTTTTAATGAAAAAAAGGCCCAGGACCCATTGGCTTCACAGCTGAATTCTTCCATAGATTTAAAGAAGAACTAATACTAAGTCCCCTCAAACACTTCCAGAAAATTGAAGACGGGGAAGCACTTCAAAACTCATGAGGCCATATTACTCTTATTCCAAAACCAGACAAGGACACAACAAAAAAATAAACTACAGGCCAATATTACTGATAAACATAGATACAAAATTTCTCAACAAGATACTAGCAAACTAGCAAGCAGTACATTAAAAAGATAATTCACTATCACCAAGGGAGATTTATCCAGGGATTCAAGGATGGTTCAACATGTAGAAATCAATAAATGCATTAAAACACATTAATAAAAAGACAAAAACGTGATCATTTCAATAGATGCAGAGAAAGCATTTGACAACGTTCAACATCCTTTCATGATAAAAAAAAAACTCTTAAAAAATTAGGTATGGAGAATATGCATCTCAACACAATGAAGGCCATGTATGACAAACCTGTAGCTAACATCATACTGAATGGGGAAAACCTGAAACCTCTAAGATCAGAAACATTACAAAGGTGCCTACTTTTACCACTCCTATTCAATGTAGTATTGAAAGTTCTAGCCAGAGCAATTAGGCAAAAAAAGAAATAAAAGGCATCCCTATTAAAAATAAGAAGTTAAATTGTCCCTATTTGCAGTAGATGTGATCTTGTATATAAAGTATCCAAAAACACTGAAAAACTGTTTGGACTATTACATGAATCCAGTAGTTATAAGAAACAAAATCAACATATAAAAATCAGTAGCATTTCTATGCACTAATAGTGAACTACCTTAAGAGGAAATCAATGAAACAATTATATTTATAATAGCTACCAAAAAAAATAGCTAGGAACAAACTTAACCAAGAAGGTGAAAAATCTCTTCTCTACATTGAAAACTATAAAACATTGATAAAAGAAATTGAAGAAAACACAAATAAATGAAAAGATAGATTTTGTTCATGGATTTAAAGAATTAACACTGTTAAAACAGCCATACTACCCAAAGTGATCTACAAGTTTAATGCAATCATTGTCAAAATACCAATGACATTTTTCACAGGAATAAAGACAAAAATTCTAAAATTCATATGAAAACACAAAAGACCCTGAACAGCCAAAGCAATCCTAAGCAAAAATTAAAAAGCTGAAGGTATCACACTACTTGACTCCAAAATATACTACAAAGCTACAGTAACCAAAACAGCATGGTACTGTCATAAAAACAAACATATACACCAATGGAACACAATAAAAATCCCAGAAAAAAATTTACACACTTATTCAGCCAACTGATTTTTGACAAAGGTGGCAACAACATATATTGGGAAAAAGATAGTTTATTCAATAAATGGTGCTGGGGTAATTAGATATTCACATCCAGAAGAATGACACTCAACTCCTACGTCTCACCATATACAAAAATCAACTCAAAATGGGATTAAAGACTCAAATATAAACTGCCAAACTATGAAACTGCTATAAAATAGCATAAGGGAAATGCTTTATAACTGTGGGCTGGGTAAGGATTTTTAAAATAAGGCCCCAAAAGTGCGGGCAACAAAAGCAAAAATAGGCGTATGGGATTACATCAAACTAAAATGCTTTGCACAGCAAAAGAAACCCTTAACAGACAACCTACAGAATGGAAGAAAATATTTGCAAACTATAGCAAACTATACATCTGACAAGGAGTTAATATCCAGAATATATAAAGAACTTAAACAACTCCACAGAAAAAATATAATAATCAAATTTTTTAAATGAGCAAATGATCTTAATAGACATTTCCCAAAAGAAGACAAACAAATGACCAACAGGTATATGAAGAAAATGTTCAACATAACTAATCAGGAAAATGCAGATAAAAACCACAATGAGATATCACCTCAATCCTGTTAGAATGGCTACTATCAAAAAGACCAAAGAAACTATATATTGGCAAATATATGGAGAAAAGAGAACACTTACACACTGTTGGTGGGACTGTAAATTAGTGCAGCCACTATGAAAAAGAGATGGAGTTTTCTCAAAAAATTAAAAAATAGAACTACCATATGCTCCAGCAATCCAACTACTAGGTATTTAGCCAATGAAAATGAAATTTGTACATAGAAGAGACAACTACACTCCCATGTTTATTGTGGCACTATCTACAATAGTGAAAATATGGAATTTCCCTAAGTATCCAACAATTAATGAATGGAAAAACAATAAATAGATAAAGAATATGTGGTTTATATACACAGTGAAACCCTATTCAGCCATGAAAAAGAATAAAATACTATCATTTGTGACAACATAGACGGTCCTGGAGGATATAATGTTAAGTGAAATAAGCCAGACACAGAAAGACAGATACTATTCAGAGTTTCTATTTCTTCCTGATTTAATCTAGGAGGGTTGTATGTTTCCAGGAATTTATCCATTTCCTCTAGATTTTCTGGTTTGTGAGCATAAAGATTTTCATCATAGCCTTAAATGATATTTTGTATTTCCGTGGTATTGGTAGTAATATCTCCAGTTTCATTTCTAATTGAGCTTACTTGAAACTTCTCTCTTCTTTTCTTGGTTAATTTCTCTAATGGCCTTTCAATTTTCTTTATCTTTTCAAGGAACCATCTTTTTGTTTCATTTGCATTTTGTATTTTTTTGTTTCAATTTCTTTTAGTTCTGCTCTGAATTCACCACTAAAGAACTCATCCATGTAACCAATAACTACCTGTACGCCCAAAACTATTAAAATTTTAAAAAGTTTTTATCATGGAAGAAGAGAATAAAGCAGTGTTTACCAGAGACTGGAGAGGAGAAGTGGGGGAGGGGAGGATAGAGAGAGTTGTATACCAGGTACAACGTTGCAATTAGATAGGAGGAATAAGTTCTGGTGTTCTACTGCACAGTAGGGCAACCATTGTTATCAGTAAGTATTGTATGTTACAAAAAGGCTAGGAGAGAGGCTTTTGAATGGTCTCACTACAAATGAATGATAAATGCACAAGGTGATGAGTATGTTAAGTACCCTGATTTGATCATTATACAACATATATATATATGAAAACATCAAATTGTACCCTATAAATATGTATAAGTACAATGTGCCAATAAAAACAAGAAAGTTAAAAAAAAGCATTTCAATTTATGTAAAGATATCATAGATTTCTGGCAGTCTTATGGTATATTAATCTCAAAATAATTTTATCATAAAATGTAATTATGTTAGGTCCAATAAAATGCAATGCATATTATAAAATTGTATACTTCAGGTTTCTACTCATTTTTAACACAGACATTTTATGTTTCTTTCTTCATGTTAAAGCAGCTTCCCTGAGTTAGAATCTATACTGGTGATCAAATAAGTTGATTATATCATTCTGTTGCAGTAGAATAGCAGGCAGAGTTCAATCAGGCTTTTTATCTTAAATTATATTTTCAACTTGACCTCATTAATTTTTTTTTCTCCTGTTTGTCATTGTTAGGCTTACTGTTTTTCATATTTCCTCTCAGCGCCTTTACCATTTTAAAAGTGTCTTAGGAAATAACTCTTACCTGGACAGTTCATTATTTCTAATAGTGACAACATATCGAATGCCATAGTGAACTGATTTCATTGTGCCTCATGACCCACTCTTGGACAAGCTCAGGTAGATTTCCTAGTTGCTGATTAGTTTTTAGAAAATCATTAAATGTCAAAAGCTATTTTCATGTTCACGTTTGTTTTCAAATGTATTCTTAAACTATCTCTAGGACAGAAAAACTACCACCGTCTAACAAATGAAAAAAAAAAAGAAACAACTTTCTTGCTTAGGCCTTGTTTTTTAGAGTAAAGAAACAAATAGGAAACTGGGTGAAATGTTTTTCCTGACATAGGACCTACATTGCTGTTGCAGTGAAGCTGATCTGTTTTTAAATATAATGCCTGTTTCTGTGCACTTTTATAATAATTAATTTTTCATTTTTTGATTTAAGATATATATATCATATATATGATATATGATATACATAATATATATATTTTAAATTTTACATAATTATCAATAGGGATATAATTTTGATTTAAAATAAAATTAGTTATTATAAAGTGCAGCTTTTCAAACATGTTTCAAGAAAAAACTGTACTGAAATGTAATCAGATGAGCAATGCTATTAGACACAACCACTGGAGAGTCTAAAGCAACTCATAATGAATTAAAAGAAAAGGGCCATTAAACTGGAGAATCCCAACAATTAAGCGGAGACATTTCAGGCTCTTAGGCATCACTGCTGGAATAAATATGTTATCACACTAAGCTTTTATGAAAGGCTGTTACATTTTTACCAACTTTAATCTGTTTCATTTTTGTGTTTAAAGGATGGGAGTTGCATTAAAATAAAAATTCCATTTGGGTTATTATCTCCCCAGCTGTCTTTACAGACCATGGGGCTGGCCAGAGAATGTTCTCATTATGTGTGGCGAGCAGTTAGTCAGTGATTGATGCTGCATTAATGCACGGCACAGACGCGTTCCTTTTGTTACTGAATATTAGACAAATTAGTTCTTACAAATTCATGACCCACCCTCCCCCTCCTGTCGGTGTGTCTTCCTCCTCCCTCTTCTCACTTCTTTACTGACTCAGCTACTGTGGATGGTTAATACTGCTAAAACCTTCAGTGAGAATGAACTAAGGCATCAGGAGGAGGAAATTGACAAAGGAAAGGGCTGAAAACAGACATTGATTCTTGCAGGCAAACAATATACAAAGGGTTCTAGTCATTTTCTGGGATTCCTCAGTGCAGTAATGACAAATGAATGTTTTGTTGTCCCAGTTCCAAATTAATTTTTCCTCCCACTTTTGGTGAGGAATCATTTATCTTCTCAATTGCTTTAAATCTACTTCTGTTGGGATAGAGAGAGATGAGTTGCAAAATAATTTGATCTAGACAGTGTTTTTATCCAGGAAGCAAAGCGTGGGGATGCATACACCTTTCTTCCTCTTGCCCCCAATTTTTGTATTGGAATTTTTCATTGAACTTTTGAAATTCCAGTACAAATATTAAAACTGAAAGATAAACTTCCGCAAAGATCACTGTTTTCCAATTGGATTGTGTGTCATATATATTTATTTTGAAAGGGTATGACAGTGAATATCAAGTATTTAGAGTTCTGATAATATATTACATGTATATTATTACCAATAATAATATTAGTTATTATTCTTATTAAAACTAGCATTTTTAGTGTTTACTGGAGGATATTCAGTCTGTGTTAAACTTTATGTTTTCTCATTTAATCTTGAAATGATCAATTTCCAATTGTACAGATGATGAAAGTGAACACGAGATTAAGCCCCTTGTCCAATGTTTCCTAGTTTATAAGCAGATCTTGTGCGCATCCCCTGAAAAGGTGCAGTATGAACTATATTTGGTTTATAAATTGGGCCGGGCGCGGTGGCTCACGCCTGTAATCCCAGCACTTTGGGAGGCCAAGGCGGGCGGATCACGAGGTCAGGAGATCGAGACCATCCTGGCTAACACGGTGAAACCCCGTCTCTACTAAAAATACAAAAAATTAGCTGGGTGCGGTGGCGGGCGCCTGTAGTCCCAGCTATTCGGGAGGCTGAGGCAGGAGAATGGTGTAAACCTGGGAGGCGGAGCTTGCAGTGAGCCGAGATAGCGCCACTGCAGTCCGGCCTGGGTGAAAGAGCAAGACTCCGTCTCAAAAAATAAAAATAAAATAAAATAAAAATAAATTAAATTAAAATTGATTATGTTTTCAAATTCTATAATATTAGACATCCTTCAAGGTTCCTTTAAGCATTATTTTTTAGTGCTCTAAATTTTAATTTTTAATATAGTAAATACAGATATATCAGTATTGCTGTATTTATTTGGCATTGATATAAACAATCTAACCAAAAGCTTGGTGGTGGATGGTACTAAATAATTTTTTTAAGTATGCAATTCAATGGTTTTGGATATGTTTGGTTTTTTGGTTTATTATAGCAATCTAGTTTTAGAACATTTTTGTCCTTCCTAAAGAAACCCCATACTATTAGCTGTCATTCTCCATTCCTCTAACCTCTCACTAATATACATTTTGTCTCTATAGATTTGCCTATTCTGGGCATTTCATATGAATAGAATCATACAGTGTATGGTTGTTTGTGTCTGTTTTCTTTCACTTAGCATAACGTTTTAAAGGTGCATTGATTTTCTTGCATATATTTGGTACTTCATTGGTTTTTATTGCTAAATAATATTACATTGCATGGATAAATCATATTTAGTTTATCTATCAGTTGATAGACATTTCCAGTTGTTTCCACATGTGGCTATTATGGATAATGCTGCTGTGAACATTCATGTATGAATTTTTGTGTGGATATTTGCTTTCATTTTCCTTGGGTATATACCTAGGAGTGGAATTGCTGGGTCTTGAGGTTAAACTCTATGTTTAACCCTTTGAAAAACTGCCAAATTGTTTTTCACAGCTCCATCATTTTACACTCCCACAAGCAATGTATTGGGATTCTAGTTTCACCATATTTTCTTCAGCACTTCCTATTGTGTTTTTTATTATAGCTATCTTTATGGGTATGAAGTGGTATCTCATTGTGGATTTGATTTGCATTTTGCTAATGACTAATGACACTAATCGTCTTTTTCTGTGCTTATTTGCTATTTGCATATCTTCTTTGGAGAAATGTCTACTCAAATCCTTAGCCTACTTTTAAATTGGGTTATTTGTCTTTTTGTTGTTGACATGTAAGCGTTCTTTAGATATTTTGGGTACAAGTTCCTTATCAGATATGTGCTTTGGCAAATACTTTTTCTTATTCTACGGGTTGCATTTTCAGTTTCTGATGATATTTTTAGCTGCACAAATTTTTAAATTTTGACAGTCTAACTAATGTATATTTTCTTTTGTTACTTATGCTTTAGGTGTCATATCTAAGAAAGCATTTACTTATCTCAAGGTTACAAAGACTTACTCCTAGGTTTTCTTCTGAGAATTTTGTAGCTTCAGCTTTTAAATTCAAACATTTGAACATTTAAAACATCTGTAAAGTGTGTCTCATGGCATAGACCTAATTCTTTCTGGTTTGGTCAGATATATTAGTTAAGTGAACGAAGCAAATATTTTTAAGTAACTATTATATAGTTATGATCCTTTCCTAAAACATGATGTGAAATTTGCCCCTGAGGGATTTTGCCTAATAAGGAGGAACAGACATGACACAAAGAACTAAGATGTAAAGTAAAATATGAAAAGGACCACATGAAATGTAATGACCATTTGTATTGGAAATGCAAAGGTGAAAGATTATTCCTGGTTATAGGTAGTGGTATTATTCATGATTTTTATCTTAAATTAAAAATAAAGGTAAAGTTTTGGGAGATTATCCCTTAACTAGTAAAAATCAAGTAAATCATTGACTAGTACCACTTGTATTTAGGTTTCTGGAGTGTACAGCATTGCTGATCTTAACTATTCTGTGCTGTAGAGCAGCACTTCTAAAAGTTTGGCTAGCAAAACTCAGGGGGCCCCTGGGACTCTTACAGGGGATCTGCTAAGTCAAGATAATTTTCATAATAAGATTCAGATATTATTTGCCTTTTTCATTGTATGAATATTTTGCTGATTATGCAGAAGCAATGATGGATAAAACTGCTATGCCTTAGGTTGAATTAAGGCAGTGGCACCAAACTGTGCTAGTAGTCGTATGTTCTTACTACTACAGATTTGCAGTAAAAGTTAAAAAAATAAAACGAATGAATGAAGAAATGCCAGTTTCATTTAAGAATGTTCTTGATGTAGTAGTAAAATTATTAATTTTATTAGATCTCAACCCTTGAATACATGTCTTTTTAATAGCTTGATTAAATGGGAAACATACAGAAAGCACTCTGCTGCATACTTAAGTGATAATGGTGGTCTCAAGGAAAAGCTCTTGTATGATTGAGTTGCAAGCTGAATTACTCCATTTTTTTAAAATGAAACACCATTTTTATATAAAAGAATGACAGACAAGCCATGGATATTGACAGAAAAGCTACTGGGTTCAGATTTCACATCATAGCTCTCTTTTAATAAATTTCTATTTGTCAAGTTTTGGTGTAGTATCAAAGAGGAATATCCACAGTTATCTGTAAAAGCTATTAAAATGTCCCTTTGTGTTCCATCTATGTATGTATATGAATCTAAATATTTTTCATATAAATATTTTATTCTTGTCATGATTTTCTGTTTGGTAACATGTATTTATTTTTTGTTAAAATGTTATCTATGTTAGCCTGTTAAAAGGTTACTAGGGTCATTTAAATAAATATTTATAAATTTTAATTTTTGACACAATTTTTTACACAATTACTATCAAGAGGTATCACCTATATTAACAAAAAGCTCTTTGGAATCTTCAGTACCCTTTTAACTGTGTAAAGGATATTCTGTGAATAAAAGTTTGAGAACCACCGTTGTAGATTAACTTCTTTTCACTGTATTATTTAAGAGTAGTCTTTGAGACTATAAGAAGGGGAATTTCCACTACAATTTAGTCAAGTGAAATACTTTATATATACTAGATTAAGACATGTGAATTGAACAAAAGAGAAGACTGAATTTAGGATATTCTTTGTATTATCTATAGTTAAAGCTTATAGTCAAATTTGAGATTATTATAGGCACCCATTTTACCATCCATGTTTATTTTTATCTGTATACTTTGTGCTATCTTTCTATGTCTCCATTATAAAATAGGTTATTGAGATAAATAAATATTAATTTATTAGGCTTTATGTAACTGAAAAGACTCACTAGTTATTTGCCCTTGCATTTCTACCTCTTCTAATAATCCATGTGCCCTTCTTTAAAAACATTAATGAACTCTATATTCGACATCTATTGAATTCCTAGTTTGCACCCAGCACCACAAGAGAATCTTGTAATATAATAATGAATAAGGAGCTTTCTTGCTTGGGAGGAGACTTATTGTATTTATGTATTAAATACATAATTACAATGAGGCATTTCATAACAGAGGTATATGTATATGGTATGGGGAAGCAATAACAAAAATGCAGTGGTCATTTCTTCCTGCAGAAGTCAAAAAGGGCCTCATATAGGGAGTGTCCTTGAGCTAATTATTGAAAAATTATATGAGGAATTATAATATATATGAGGAATTGCAAATAACACCACATGGTTGGAGTAAAGGGTACAGGAGCAACACAATAAAAAAATGAATAGTTTAGATTTTATCCTATCTGTAGTAGAAAGTTGTTGATAAGGCTTGAACAGATATAATTTATATTTTATGTAGGTGAGTCTTCCATCAGTTTGGTGAATGTATCATTCCTTCATTCTGTAAATATTTCTTTAATTTCTCCTATGTGACAGGTACTGTGTTCAATGCTGGGATTATAAAAACAAATAAGACATATCCCCTGCTATCAAATCACTCTAATGTGCTGTTAGATTATCAAGTGTGCTCCCATGGCTTACTGATATAATTAATATTAGTTCCTAGTACTTTGGGCAAGTGAAGCAATTCCAGAGTTTAGTGTTTTTCATCAACCTGTAATGCTTGTGACTTTGTTGCCTAGACAAGATGGCACTGGGAGTTAACAACTGTTTGTAATTAATCTTGATGAATGTCTATAGGAAACTAAATTTTAAAAGTCCTTAAAGCACTCAAGGTATCAAACAAAAAAGATGTCCTCAAGGATTCAAAATAACTTTATTATTTATGAAATCTCTCAAATTTGATACATGTTAGTGAAAAAATGCAAACAATGACAAAAATTATAGGAACAAATACAAACGCATTCTCAAGAGGGTTGTATTCTAGTTTAAGTTGAATATGAGTGCCTGATTTTCAGCTTAATAAATTTCTGCCAAAATGAAATATAATGCATAGTTTCTTGCAAATCATGCAGGAAACAATAGATATAACTTTCAAAAATACAGTAATAGTAGCTTAGAAAGTTACATACATGTTTTGAATATATCCCCCCAGTTATGTTGGACATGTTCTTATATCCACTTTATGAATCTAGAAACTGAAGATGTCATCAATCTAAAATTGGACTGGAGTTTGTCTGACCCAGAAGCAGCCTCCCTCTCAGGGTAGAAACAGCAGTCAATACCTCCCTACCTTCATCTGCAACACACCTGAGAGGGACCTATTCATCACAGTGTAATTTGATTGGAAAGTATTGAAACTTTGATTCTAGATAGGCTTCAATATCTGACAAAAGTCTAATTAAAAGGAAGTGGAATACATGCATTTCTTCTGGAGTTTTGGGTTATGGACACTATTCTGGTTGTTAGAAGCATTTTTAACCAAAAGTCAATGAAATACATGACTTGAGTTTTACATACAGAAATCTAGCATGAAGACATAGATTAGAGTCATTACCTTCTAGGTGATAATCCCTTCAGACATGACATGATGTCAGAAATTCCAGAGGAATATTGTTACCCATTTTCTTAAAACTAAGCAAAGCAAAACCAAGAAGGAGTACACTTTATTAGGTAGTAGTAAGGTGTTGTAGGTAAAACAGCTTCTTCTGTAAAGAGATTGAAAGTCAGTGGGGGATTCAGACATATAAATAGATGAAAAGGTAAGAGGAGTGTATGAGTTCGTTCTTGCACTGCTATGAAGACACACTTGAGATTGGGTAATTTATAAAGAAAAGAGGTTTAATTGGCTTATGGTTCTATAGGCTGTACAGGTTTCTGCTTCTGGTGAGACCTCAGGAAACTTATAGTCATGGTGGAAAGTGAAGGGGAAGCAAGCACATCTTCACATGGCCAGAAGGAGAGAGAGAGAAGGAGGAGGTGCTACACACTTTCAAACAACCAAGTCTCATGAGAACTCTGTCACAAGATCAGCAAGGGGGATGTTCACCCTCATGATTCAGTCACCTCCCACCAGGCCCCTCCTCCAAAACTAGAAATTACAATTTGACACGAGATTTGGGTGGGGACACAGAGCCAAACCATATCAAAGAGAATAAGGCTAAGGACAATAATTTGGAGAACATTCAATATCAAACAGGTGTATTGAAGTAGGAGAAGTATTTTTAAAAATCTCAGGAGAATAAACTGGGCATGGTGATACTTGCCTGTAATCCCAGCTACTCAAGAGGCTGAGGTGGGAGGATTACTTGAGCTCAGGAGTATGAGATCAGTCTGGGCAACAAAGAGAGACCATTGTCTCAAAATAAATAAATAAATAAATAAATAAATAAATAAATAAATAAATAAATAAATAAATAAATAAAAATTTCAAAGGAATAAAAATGAGAAAGTAGAGCTGGGAAATAAATAGCATGAAAACTAAGGAGGTGACTATTTGAAAAAAGTGGGGGTGTATTGGATTACACCGTATGGTCATGTAAGATATTTTCTGACAATGGTGCACTGGATTTGGCAAATGAAAGTTACCTGGTGAACTCAGTATTAACAGATTAAATGGAGTGATGGTGCCAGCTTGGAGAGTGAGCATGGGCTACACTTTTAAGAAGCATGGCTGTGAAAGGAAAGAGAGAAAAGGAAGGTGTCATCCTGCAAAGGACAGACTGTCAAGAAAGTGCTTTTGTTGATTTAGATGGAACAGACTTAAGCATGTCAGACTCTAACAGTATGAGCCAGTGGCAAGGGAGTAGTGGGTGATTTATTTGGGTGACTGGCAGTTCCTGTTCTACTCAGGATAAGAGACCTTGAGTTCTTTTCATTTATCATGGCATTTCTGCCCCTGGTAAACTTACTGTTGTCAATTCTTTCACTCTATGTATTCCAGAACTTCTGTTACATGCTTTAAAGTGAAATAAAAAAATTATATGAGAGTTCAATTATTCTAGAAGCTTATTGTGATAAGGCCTTGACTAATAGGAAATCAGCTCACTTATTAACCCAATTTTTTTCTGCACTTTTCTTTTTATATGAATGAGAAAGTACGTGGAGGCGGGTGATTCAGAATTTAATTTAAAACCAACTTCCGGGCTAAACAGGCAATCAGTAAGCATTTCTTATGTGTTTGCCTCCCCAAAGATATAATGATAGGTGTGAGCATTGATACAAAGAATTATAGCACATAGTCTTTATTGTCATGAAGGTTGCAATCTGAGGATATAAAACTACACATGTGAAAAGGTAGCTAACAGTGTGACAATATAAATGGCAAAGACCATAATGAATAATATGGATTAAATGCAATAGGGATTTAGAAGAGATGAATAACACTGAGTTGGAGTGTTCTAAGATAACTTCTTGGACAATATAGTTGGCAAGCAAATCCTTAGGTTGGGTAGATCTGGGAAAACGAAGAGAGAAAGGCATTTCATCTAGAATGGAAGAAATGTTTGTTAATTAGGCACTTCTATTTGTTGGTGATATACTAGATATTTTAATATGCATATTCATAATTATTTTAATTATTTGTGAAGATGAGACAGAATAGGATTTTTTTTCTTGCAATGACTGAATGCACCATAACTTAATGGGTTGATGGTTTCATTAGTTAATCCTAGAATTCCACTCTTTCACTCGCTCACCCATTCACTTTCTCTCTCTCTTTTTATTTTGATATATTTTCTGTTTTTCCTGTCATCTGAATTCCTTTCCAGTGTTTGCAGAATTTCCTCCTATATGAGCATTGGTAGGAGTCAGACCTTACTTACTGCTTTTGAACTTGTCAAGTCCAGATGCATGTTGATCCAGTGACTTTATAACAAAAGATAGGGCACAGACATAAGTTCAGCTAAAGTAGATGACTTGTCTGGGAACTTGGAATCACAACCCAGTTGTAATGAGACATGAATTTGGAGAGCAAGGGCACCTACATCCAGTCTGTGTGGTAGTGATGGTAATGCATTTGGTGTCAACCTATAGCAAGCAGCATTGGTGAGGAGGTGTGGCAAGCTGTGGCAGTGGTGGAGGCAGAAGTGTTCTCTCTAGAATGGCTCAGGGGCTGCCTGGCCTCTCTTGTTTCATGTCCGTTTTCTAAATCAATTCTCTTGCCTCCCTAACAACTCTGTAAGCAACCCAGTAATTCTTCCAACAATTGCCTTTTCTACTTTAACCAGTTAGAATTTTCTGTTGTCTTCATTTAAGAATTATAACAAGTGCAAGAGTTTAGGATGAGATTATGAGGGCTTTTCATATCAGCCTAAGGAGTTTGAACTTCAATTTACAGGAATTATCCCAATATGAAAGCATTTTGAGTAGTAGGATGGCATTACCTAAGGGATACTTTATGAAGATTAACATCAGTGTTACGTAGGATAAATAATTTGAGAGACGGTAACTAGAATGATCATATAGGAGAAGTGGGCCATATTAACAAGGCAGCTGGCTTGCATGGGAAAAGGTTAGACAGGTTGAGTTTGAGTAGATGCAACAAATATATAATTAGGCGATAGCAATACGAGATTGAGCACAGATTAGAGAAGTGATAATCAAAACCTTAATAGTAATAAGGTATGTGTCAGGTACTTTTCCAAGCAAATGGGTTATTGCACTGATGAAGAATTGTAGAGTATTGGTCCTCTCCATAATCTTCCCTGACATGCCTGAGGACTAACATATAGACCACACATGGATTCTCCGTTTTCAACCTTGCCTCACTTATAATATGTATTTGCATCAGAGGGAAGGATGCAAGTGTCCATTGAGAACAACCCAAAGATTATTAAATAAGCCTGTCCCTCTTCAGTCCCATACTGAATTCATATGAATTTTTACCTATGAGTCTATTTTTTTGGAAAGTGAAAAAAAAGGACAGAAACAAATACTGGCTACATGTATATTATGGGCTGATAGAAAGAAATTGAATTCATAAATGAAGGAGAACAAGAATTATCCAAGAAGTATCAGAATTGCCAGAACTCTTGGCAGCTGAATTTCACATCCCGGTTTTAATCTCTGGAGGCCTACCCAGAAGTGAGGAAGGCTATCATAAGAAGCAGAAAATACCAGGCTTAGATAAAATGATTCCTTTATTTTACATCTAAGATCCTTGCACTGCTGAGTAAGAGTTTTAACCCCATTCAATTAGATATTAAAGGTTGGTATTGCTCATACAGGACACTCCTCCATCACATTCCTGTAGAATAATTCAAAAATGTAACTTTCCGGACCTCCTGGAACAAAGGGCAAGTAATATCGTACATACCATTACAAAGATAACCGAAGAATTCAATGTATATTTCCATGTTACTGTAATGCAGTGGAATTGAGGCAAGGTAAATTCCATGTTAGTAGATGCAAAGCACAGAGAATAGTGGGGAAAGCACCACACTGTTTAATCAAGAGTCTTGTTTTGCCACCGACTAAGTGTTTGCTTTGAAGATATTCTTGCCCTCTGTTGGCCTCTGCTTTCTTATCTCTTAAGTGAAGAGATCGCTGAGGGCCCTTGGGGGAAGGACTGAGAAATCGGAACTCTGGTTCAGGAAAATAAAATTGGCTACCAGAGGGAGTGAACAGATGATGCTGCAAGATGAAATTGCAGCCTTCATAGCAGAAGTTGAAAACAGTTGCTACTTTCCTTAAAGGTCATCGTTCATATTCCAATACGAGTGGGGCGGTGATGACACATTGAGAACCTGTTGTCTTTGTTAGGATGGGCCCTACCCTTTTCTAGCAGTTATCCGTTTACCTTTTAATATAATTAGGCAGACCGGATTGGTATTTAGTCTTGTTCTGACAACAGCAAATTAGGCTTAACTCTTTAATTACAATGAGAAGGAAATCACCTTTCTGATATCCTTCAATTAGCTCAAGCAGCTGTTAAGTTATAATTAAAATTTCACATGGATCATTTGAGTTCTTGGAATGTTTCCATTTAATAACAAAACATTTGCATATATGCATTCAGTTTTTAACAACCTTTTCAAATCTGTCAATGATAAACCAAGAACATTGATACTGTATTAAACAAAATCTTTGTAGTCTTGTAAGCAGACAGCTGGGTCCCACAACATGAAAAATGGAAATAGAAGAAGGTGATCAAAAAGTATTAGTGTCTCCAAGTTTTCTGGAGCTTGTTCAGAGAATTAAACTTTTGTTTCATGCACAGTTATCCAAGAGGGAGGAAAAAAAAGAAACACTAACCAGGAGAGAGTGGTTTTTTGGTGCTTGACAAATGAACGCATGTATTATGTGCATGACATTACTCAGTACAATGAAAATCACCCCCACTGTGACTTTACAAGTGGATTCTTGCCTCTATAGACTTTCAAAAGTATAAATATGAAAGCAAAAATTATATGTGAACATTCAAAGGTCCTCTTTTGTTTTTATTTAGTTCTGAGAATTGAACTGACTAAAAAATTTACTCTCTTTGAAGTTGCTCTGGCCATTATCTCTCTGATACAGCAATGGATTCAATGATCTATGTAGGACCAAGATGTAAGAATAAACATAAACTAAGCACACTTTCAATTTAGAAACTAAGAATCTTTGAAACACTACATGCTGACTAAATTAAACTGCACCCAACTGAAGAATCATAAGAATATTTTTAAAATTATGTTTAAAAGTTTGAATTAATGGCGATTGGATTCAATATTAGAAAACTGATTAAAACAAGGGGAAGTTAAATGATTGTTTCCTCTTTTTAGATATAATTTATGTTTTCTATTCTTTAACATTGGTAGGAGGAAGTGATAAAAAATAACAATAACAATGTTGGAAGGTGGCAGGTTTTAGAATCTATACTGAAGGCCTTAAGCAGGAGTGTATTCATGCTTATTCCTTGATAGTCTACATTGACAAGAAGAATTCTATACTGACTAAGAACCTAATGATGTCTTCCCAACCATCAACCTGTATTGTATGTTATTGAATTTCAACCACCAAGATAATTGTATCTCCTGGAATTAAAGAAGCACATAGAGAAAAGAGATGAAAGAGCAATGTCTGATACCATAATTATACCAGTGTGCACACTTTTGGGGGCTACCAGCTGTTATCAGCACATTTTCCATCTGCCTTTCCTAATTTTACTATGACCTTTTAGAACTGATTTCATCTGGTAGAGACTTGGATCTGACACCATCACTGAGTCAATTTTATCTTTGAACAACTAAAGGGAAGAATGAGTAACAAGTGGCATTCTGTTCAGAAAAATGTTCCAAATTAGTATTTCATTATTCTTTTGTTGGGAGACCTCATTGTTGAGTGATTTTAAGATTCATTTCAAGTACTTAGGTTTACCAATCTGCAAGTCCACAGTTTACCTCAGGGAATCAGGGTTAGAACTAATAAACTCTCAAGCTGTTTTCAGAGGAGAATTATTTGGAATGCCTGTTTAAAGGTTTTTAATTTTTTTATGCAGATGAGAAACAGAACTCTAAAAGGGTGGTTTTACTAATTCTGGCTCCAAAATCTAGAAAGATTTACATTAACTTCCCCTCTCTCTGTCTCTTTCTCTCTCTGCCTCTGTCTCTTTCTCTCTCTCCTTCTCTCACACCCACACACACAAACACGAACACACACACATGCCTACATGAAGGCCATGCTCTAGAATATCAATATGTTTAGAACACTTATTCTGTGCCCTATGCTACTTGCTATCAATAAATAATTTATTCATCCCAACAACCCAACAAGCCAGTTTATACTACTATATACATCTACATAAGAGTAACTGAAGCCATGGAAAGTTAAATAAATAGTGCTTGACGTATTCTAAGGCCCATTCTCTTCACCAGTATGGTATTATTTTCATTTATTTGTTAATGAAATAACTTAGTACCTTCGAGGTCTCAGACTTATCTAGGAGCTAGGCATACAAAGATGAACACAATGAGCATGGTCCCTGGCCTCATGATATTGACAGCATATGATTAATTTTCTCCTTATAAGTTGATCTTACATCAATGAGTAATTCCTACATTCATGGGCTTTAGCTTAAGCATATACTGTACCTAGTATTTAATGAGGCTGCTGAGGCCTGCAATAATGCACACAACTTTTTGAATTTTGTGAGGCAATAGGTTTTGGCTCATCTCTGATGACCATGTTAGCCTTGGCTGGCTGTTTGAGTGGTAGCAACAGCTATGCAGCCACTAAAATGTTCCAGTACCCAGCTATTAGATACAAGATCAGTCTCTGAATTGTTCCTGGATATCCCTCAGTTTTCTAACAAGCTGTATTCCCTCTAGCCTCTCTCTAAGGGAGGAACACTCTCCCCAGTACCTGATAAGTGAGAAACAGGCCATATGCAACCCAAGAGGAAATTTTCATGTCTTTCACTTCAGCCAAGACATTGGCTGATATTGTTACTCTGCCTCTTGCTTTGGAGACAATCATAAGTGAGGAAGTGAGGATGTGAAACATGGGGACAACTAGCAGGTCTGAAAAAATTCCATTTTGAACGATGTGAATTTGCAGATTTGTGGTAATGCCTCAGAGAAGCCTGTTCCCTTAGTAGGAATTGATATTCTTCTCAACACAGGAAGATTATGGGAGGTTGACAAAAAGCACAGCCTCAAAATTGTGGCCCTTTGCTTAACAGCAGCCACCCCAACTAGTTATGTATGCTGAAATGAGGAATTACATTTAGGTTTACCAGAACTCTCATATATATTTCCTCAGCATAGAAAGAGAATATTTTTATTAAACTCTATTTTCTTGTATTTAACCAATAAATTTCCCAGTTGTTCATTTTATTAATAGCATCATTATTATTCTGCCTTTTCCTGAAATTTTCAATGTGTCAAGAAAAATGTCCTGGACAATTTCCATACTCTTACTTTCATATCTACTCACTTTTTTCCATTGTATAGATGAAACTAAAGCTGAAAAAAAGTTGATTTGCCCAATGTCACCAGCTAGTAAGTCACAGAGTCAGGGAAGAATTTGAGTCTGTCTGATTTCAAACCTACTTACCTTGAACTAATCTGAGTGACAAGACTGTCCTGCCACAGCTGTAAATCACCCATATGTGAAACTTGAATATATTTAACAACTTTCAGTGTATCTTAGAAAGGTTTTCCTTTGACTCTAAAGCACAGAGCCATGGATGATTTTATTTTGTGTATACACGTTCATCTTCCAGTTGCTTGAGTGATTTGCATACTCATTTACATATTGTGAGCACATGTCAAAGCTAGGTTATGATTCTTTCTTTTAGCAAAAGCCACTCAGTAGAGATTTTATTTTTTCTACTGGGTTCCATTACTAACATTTCTGAAACAATTGGCCTTTACTTATTAAATTTATTTAAATTATTTAATTTAATGATTAAAGGTCTGGGGTTGATTTGTCTAACAAAGTTCAGAAAATTGCTTAATGATACCACTTCAGCCCATTTCTATTGTTATTTACATTATGTTGTTAACTGGGTGACTTACCGCAAGTCTTTCCTTCTCTCTGGCCTTTACATTTCTCATTCAGAATTATTATTCCTGCTACTTTCTTCAAAGGCGTTTTCAATCACCAAACTTCTAACATTTTTTTTATTCTTAGAAGGAAAGAGCTGATTAATTGTATTATGGTTGAGAAGGGTTTGGAATTGAATTGGAATAAAGCTAGAAATCTCTTCAATAGCTAATTTGGGCTAGAAAAGGGACACTTCTGTGTTCAAATTATTACATTAATATATCACTTGATTTGCCCACCTCTTAAATACTTTCAGTACTGCATTCTGAAAAGCAATCTTCTGTAGGCGATCTTCATTTGGAGTTAAGAAACAGAACCTTTATTTGGCAAGCTAGGACTTACTGCACTGATATGGTTTGGTTGTGTCCCCACCCAAATCTCATCTTGAATTGTAACTCCCATACAAGTGGGAATTATAATTCCCAACTGTAATGGAATCATGGGGCGGGGGGGGTCTTTCCCATTATATTCTTGTGATAGTAAATAAGTCTCATGAGATCTGATGGTTTTATAAATGGGAGTTCCCCTGCACATGCTCTCTTTTTGCCTGTCTCCATGTGTGACGTGGCTTTGCTCCTCCTTTACCTTCCACCATGATTGTGAGGACTCCCCAGCACTGTGGACCTGTGAATCAATTAAACCTCTTTCCTTTGTAAATTACCCAGTCTTGAGTATGTCTTTATTAGCAGCATGAGAACGGACTTATACATGTTCAAAGCAAAGTACCTTATCTATTCTATTGTAACTGTTAGTCTGTCAGGTTTCTCCTAGAAGTTTTGTGTGACAATTAAAAAAATCATTTCTAAGAAGCAGTAGTGGATCTTGCTATTCATAGTAATACTAGCTGAAGTTTTCCATAGGGGGATAATCAACATATGCCTGCACACACGTCCTTTCTAGTTCAGCTGCCTCTTTGACAATTATTGTAAGCATCATCCAATGTGACAATTATAATACATTTGGTTAAGATTGTTGTGTGTCGTTTTCCTAAGATGATTAGCTCCATGAACATAGAAACCATGACTTCTATTTCTTTTGTACTCCTCCATAATACCTAGCTATTAGCATAGCTATGCTATGCTATGTTCATAGAGCTATTATGTTCATAGAGCTGAACATACTGTAATCTTCTAAGAACTATTTATAGGATTGGATGAATTTGTGTCAGAAATGTTACTGATTTCTTTTGCTTAACTCAAGAAACATCCATAACCAATAAAATTATTATAATGGTGCTGGAAATTCAAATATAAAATAATTCTTAGGCAATGTTTAGGACACAAGTCTCCATCT